>NC_047103.1:174775742-174963242 GCF_902500255.1 Thalassophryne amazonica
ATGAAGGAGGGGGTATGGTAAGATTGTGGAGCTATACTCTGTCTTCGATTGAGAGAAAATATCCACCGGAAGAAAAAGAACTGGCAGTCCTGGCTAGATATTGGAGTGCGTTAAAAGAACTTGCACAAGGACAGGGGATAAAAGTTATCACTCAAAGCCAAGTCCACCGGTTCCTAAGAAAAGGAACAATTGAGAGTACTAAAGCCACAAATGCCAGATGGGGAAGGTGGGAGGACATCCTGCTAGACCCTGAGCTGGAAATTGGGCCAAAACAGTCGGCGACAAAAAAGTTACCGAAGGAGAGGCAACTCCCTATGGAGCCATATGACTGGACTATGTACACTGATGGGTCAAAGAAGGGTACAGACAATATAGCTTATTGGGGCTATATTTTGAAGTATCAAGATGAGGAGAAATATCGTCGAAAAGGTCAAACGCCAGGGAGTGCCCAAGCTGGGGAAGTAACAGCAATACTGGAAGGACTCTTGGAGTTACACAAGAGGAAAGTAAAAAGGGCTAAAGTGGTTACAGACAGTCATTACTGTGCACAAGCCCTGAAAGAGGATTTATCCATTTGGGAAGAAAATGGATTCGAGGGAGCTAAGGGGAAGCCTGTAGCTCATATGGATTTGTGGAGGAAAATAGCCGAGTTGAGGCTAACAATGGACTTAGATGTGGTACATCAGAAGGCCCATGTAAAAGAAGGAGCACATTGGAGCGGGAACGAAGAAGTGGACCGCTATGTGCAGCTGAGAAAAGTCGTCATTGTCGGGATCGAGAAGTGGGAACAGACACCCAAGGGAAGGGTAGTTCCAAAAGAGTCCGTGAAAGAAGTGGTGCTGGCCGTACATGAAGCGCTTGGCCATGCAGGCACCATTCCCACACAGAAGGAGGTGGAGAAGCTGCAACTTCCTCAAAGACTGTGAGGTATGTGATCGATACAATGCAGGACGACGAGGACAAAGGGTGGATGGTTTCACCATAAAGAGTACTGTTCCATGGGGATCACTATGCATGGATGTTGCCGGGCCCATGGGGGTGACCGGTAAGAAAGGAGAGAATGGGTGAGGAAAAGGAGGATACAATCTAGAGGGGGAGTGGCTAGCAGAGCGGACACTCCTAGTAGGCCAGACCAAACAATTAGGGTGCGGCTCACAGTGCTGATGGTGTTGGTTCCCTATGTGGGGGTTTATTCTGTCGGAGGACACTTTGACCTCCTGGAGGAACAGCAGCAGTCGTTAGACCAACCGACTCAAGGTGAGGAAAAATCAAGAAAGTCTCGGAATCGCTGGATGTTTCCCTCCATTTTCCGCGGGACAAGGAAGTAGTAAAAAGAAGCGGCTGTTTGCAAAATGTCGCAAGGACCAAATGTATATAGAGTACCCATTATTAATAATCGAGGAAGACTTGGACCCTACATACAAAGTGTCCTCGGTGCTGAGAAACTATACTTAAATTGGCCAGAAAAAGATTTTGAAGAAGAAGACTGGGAACTAGCATCTAAAGGATATTTTGTCTCAAATTATGAATATAAAAGAGATGCCGAATTAACAGAGACAACAGGACAAAAATTACTCGCTGAACGAGTGCTGAGCGATGCAAGTCTGCGGCATTGGTACATGAAAGGACACCGAAGAATGCCCCAATCGGTTCCAAGATGTCCAGATACCTACCCATGGATATTAAATGTGATTTACCTACAACTCAAAGACCTAAGATTCACATTGAGATGGGGGATTAATTACGTTGAGCCACTCCAAGGAGTCTATGTTGAAATATACCTTAACCAGTGCTTGATCTGGACGACGAGCCCCAACATGCAACGTCAATTGCACAAACGACTGCAAGACCCAAGATATCCCGTATTAGATAACCAGACATTAAATTTGAGAATTATTGATCAACCCCTGGCCTGTATGACCTGCCTACCCCCAACCATACCACCAATTTTTGAAAATCAAAACTTCTGCTACCTGTACAAAAGAGGAGTCTGGAACTGTAGTCAGGCAAGGAAGATTCAGCTTCAAATTGAGCCTAAGGATCCAGAAGACAAGCCTATAGTTCCCCTTTATCTAGCCCTATCACAAACCAGGTATTCTGGATACCAGTTTTGGCAGCATTGGCAAGATCTATGGGACTATGTACCCCCACATCAAGTACAGAGGATCCCTGAGGGACCCCTCCCTAAACCTGATAGAATGATTGTTACGATGTGGAAGTGGGCGTGGAAAGGCATGGATTCAGAACTTAAGCACCCATCTCCCAGCTACACTCATCTCTCTAAGAGACAACAACTGTTCCCTATGGTGGTGTATCTTGGCAGTAAGAGAAGGAGACCGATGGCGGAGTAACAACTCACTCTGAATCATGCTGCGGACCTTCAAATTGGATGAAAATAATGTAAATAGTCTACGCTCCGGGCCAAGAGGACTTACACCATATTTGGAATTACCCTACAAGAAAATATGTTTAAGCTGGCCGCAAAAGGATTACAAAGAAAAAGGATGGTTGCTGGGAACAGGAGGATACTTTGTAGATAATGACTCATATAAAAGAACTGCTGACCTTCCAGCGCCTGGAATATACACTCCTCTAGAAGCTATCGTGGACAAAGTTGGACAACACTGGAATTGCCCTGGGGTTGAATGGAAGTTTTACCCAATACCCCGATGTCCAGACTTATACCCCTGGATCTTAAACGTGGTGTATGTACAGAAAAGGGGCTACAGATTTAAAATAAGATGGGGACCTAATTATGTTGATCCATTACAAGGAATGTATGTGGATATTTGGCTCGGATCTTTCCAGATCTGGACCAGTAGTCCCTATATGTTTAAAAGACTTCAACAAAAAGAGGCACGTTCAACTTTTTATTTGATTGAGAACCAAACTTTGCCAATATATACGACAGTACAGTACCTTGACATTGAAAAAGGTGAAGTGTTCCGCCTATTAGAAGTGGATGGCGAACCAGAGTACTAGTGGGGCTTTGGCAACCCCCAAAGGCTATACTGATACGACTTGGCATAAAGTCGGGAAGAGGATTATTTCGGAGATCAACTCCTCTGTACTCTGTGATGGCACAGTATGTCTACAATGGAGTGGCATATTGGAACGCCTATGAGAATATCTTGCACCTACGTAGAGAATTGAATCCTGCATCTTCACAATGTTTCTTCACACCCCAGGGACCACCGCCTGAAATGAAGGAGGTGACAGTTGTCACTTGGAAATGGGCGTGGCGAGGACTAGATATTAGACTCCCATGACCATCTCCCTTGTTAAACACTCTTCTTCAGCAACGAGCATCAAGTGTCCCTGGTGGGGGCACGAGACAAACAACAGCACCTAAGATCATCTATCTCCGAGATGGGAGAACCACAGGAAGACAACGTGATCACCACGCAACCTCAAAGAATCTACGACAGACCAAGAGAAGGAGAATTTGGCATAGAAATGCCACTACTGCAACAACCTCAAAAGCAGGAGCCGCTGCCACCAGTACCAAGTGAATTCTACTACGAAAATGTTGGAATAAGGCAGCAGCAACAAAAGCGGCCTTGGAAGAAAAAGTGCCTCCAATGTTGGAATTGGATGGCCAGACTTACAGCATTATTAGTCAGCATTGCTGTACTTCTAGCTATCCTGTACCACTATGGTAGTACGCCCTGGACCTTAACCCATATCAAGGTCCAGTACGCAACAACTATAACTTTTCAACAGACATGTTGGGGAGTTGAATCAAGAAACACCTACATGATATGGGACCAGAATTCTACAGAGACATGGGCAAAGATGAAGAACCTAACTCAGCAGATGCAAAAGACTAAATGGCTGCAATACTTGAGAGCGAAGAGAAGTAGGCTGCACTTGGATAAGACCTGAACCTGGCGAGCCAGCCTGGTATTGCTCATGGGGATGCAGAGTACTACTGGGCTATCGAGCAGGATATTGGGAAAAAGAAGCTGTTTTTCCAGCATTACCAAGACATGATGTTTGCAGAATGATAATGCCTACCTGGAAACATTGGGGAAATTATAACCTCACCTGTGACAACACCCGCAGCAGAGTGTCGAAAGTGGATACTACATCTACAATAATCCCTCCGTTAAACAACGCTACCGACATGGGAACAGGAATACCATATTCCAAACCAACAGTCATCTCACCAGTAGCATTGGTGGGGTCCACAAAGATATCACCAACACAGAGAAAAACTAAACCACTCCCTACATCGCCAACACAAGATACCCAGCGAGTATTAGAACCAAAAGTTAAAAGTATTGATAATGAGGTTAAAAATAGATGGAAGAAGATTCATGATTACTGTGTAAAAGAAAAAGTAGCAAAATTAGATAGATGTTATTGGAATCGACCTATTGGATGTAAATCTCAAAATTATATGGTGCTTACACCAGTTATTGATTTGATAGACAGGATTACTTGGAAACAAAAACAAGAGGCAAAACATGATGAATGGCTTAACGACACCTTTCCGTGGGTCTGGAGCGTTCCACGGTTACATTCTGAGGGGAATTTTCCAAAGGGAAACACGTGGACTGGGCATAGTTTGCGGGGTCCACATAAAGCAAAATTCTATGTGCAAAAACTACCAAAGCCTGATGAGCTAAGGTTAGTACCTCGGGATGATTTTAGCAAAATTGATCAATGCGTGGCAAATAAAATCTATGGAAGCTTACATGAGACAGAATACCATAATAATTTGGCTGAAGGTTCTGGTAAATCCCCCCGATGTCCCATAGACCAAATTAAGACAGGGAATTGGCTAAGATGGGTATATAACTGTACAAAGTTGTTACAGATTCCAACCATTAAGGGGACCCTTCAAGCATGGCAGTAAGGAGTTAGGCGTAGTAAGGACGTCACCTGGTGGGGAATGGAGAAATATGAAATTGAAGATTGGGTATTCCCCTGTTTAGATCAAAGTAATAATTATTGGGTTAAATATCAATACATCGCCACAGTCTACTCCAGAGATAGAGCTACTTGGTCTAGTGTACTCTGGAGACCAAATCCTTATGTTACGCCACGGCCATGGAAAATGATTTGTAATAAACGTAATACCACATGCACAATAAGCCTTGCCCGCCAAAATTGTAGAAAAGTTCCTAGCTGGGAAGAATATTGTGATGCTTACTATGACGGCGAGTATGACACTTATGGCCATCAAACAGTTTGGGAGAAGAATAGTGCAGGCGAATGGATAAGAGCTTTTCCACCCAACGTTGGATGTGCCAAGGCTGTCTTGGGACATGGAATGTCGAAAAGGAAGCAGATCCTAGGCCACATAGTGCCATTTGTTGGAGATGCTTTGATAATGCTTGAAGAAGGATATGCCTTCAAGAAAAATCTATGCGAAGGACGAGAAATTGTCGGTTATGAATGGTTGGGACCCAATCAGATTTACAATAATGGTACATGTGAATCGCCTGCAGAACATTGGTTAAGCTGTGGAAAAGGAAGAAGTCGGCATGAATGTTCTTGGTGGGAAAGAACACAATCGCTGGAGGAATCATCACCACTTTTGCAGCAGAGACAGGAGAAGTCATTAAAGAAGGTCTCGAAGTAGTGACTGGTTGGATTGGACATTTGTTTGGATATCTTTGGCTCTATCTGTTAATCATAATAGGACTTATTATTGCTGCAGTAATTGGATATGTTTTGATAAAAGGAAGTTTCGCAGCCGCCCTGCACTTGTGTGGGAGGAGCACACAACGCAGTGAAATTGAGCCCCTCCTCCGTTAGGGGAGGAGCGATGGAGCCTACAGAGCCCGATGCCGAGACACGCCCTGTTCATTCTGCCTTGGGGGAGTGAAGGAAGAAGAAGCATCTACATAGCGTACAAACTTAAGGAGATAAGTAAAAAGAATAAGAGAGCACAATGTCCAACAATACTGGCGGCATAAATGACACCATCTTCAAAGTGAGTAGAGTGGAGTTTATTGCACTACTGTTAATATGGCTGCTATACTGCTGTGTCGGCCGTTGGGACTTACGACAACCACTGCGAATAGTAACGCTACTACATGGATGTGTCAGATTGGCGATCATCAATCTTAACTACGGTCAGAGTGACTTAGGGTTGTCTTTATTCATCACTCACGTCCTCGGTCGCTTTACTCTCCAGTTTGACTGTCGGGGAATATGGCAGTACACATCAATTACGATTTGGATGATGATAGATATGACAGCAATCTTTTACACCCCGGCAGTGATAGCTGACATTGTGTGCGAAGCTGTGATGGCCCTGACCCTATTGGCGTACATAGCTACGTTAACTGGAGCCGTACAACGCAAGAAACCCTGGCTCTACAAACTTGAACTTATCATAATTTGGGCCTTAGGATGGGGAATATTATCAGCTTTATACTGGCTGTCCATGGTTAGTCAACTACTCCTGTTATGGTTTACGACCTATGATGCTTGCTTCCTGCGTACAGCTCCTTCAGCTACAGCGGGAATGGTAACATCATCACAGTCCCACTCTCCTACGGTGATCATGAGGCAGCTCTGGCATGCATCTGAATAATCCCGACGAACTCTTTTGCTTGCTTGCAATATAATAGTTAAAAGACTAATGTTTCCTCTTACACTATAGGGGGATATAAGATGTATTCATTGTCAAGCCACCCTGGAACAAGCGATCTACTTCTGGGAGGTAACACCGACTCTGTGGTGCCCGACGTGTTATAGCAACAACTTCACTGTTCAAGTGGCACGAGGAATAATGGGACGGAAGGATACATCTTTTCTGCCCCAGGTACCAACAGCAACATACCTAAAAATTGAGGCTGAGGCAACCGTGATTTGGCATTCCCTTTTGGTTGATCAAATACGAGCTGACACTATAGTGTCTCCAGAAGGATATACGTATTGCCCTGTGTTTACCAAAATGTGGATGTACCCTACGGGAATAAGATTCTCCACAGCTCATCTTGCCGATGGCCGGATCGTGGCCATTGGTCCTTCATTACCACCAGCTCCACGTTCATCTCCACAGCACACTGCGGAGGTTGGAGTACAGACCGAGGATATGAACTGGTGTTTGGGGGCCCTCACACAGGTGTTCCTGGACGAACACCTTCAACAGCCCGAGCCTGAGGATATTCACGCTGAAGCTTCACCTCAACCGAAGGATACATCACCACGACCATCTACACCAGTTACACCGTGTTATACACCCGTCACCCCCACTTCACCATGTGCACCATCGTTCCCTGACGGATTATCATCTCAGGAATATGAGGCGACTCCATCTCCATCGGAATTACCATCACAAGCATCGCTACTGGAAGAGCAGCCTTCTGACAGCGACAGCAATCTACAGATGGGCGGAGAGGAGTACGTGGTGCTGGATGAGTGTCGTTCAACTCCAGCTCCTCCTGTTCTGTCGCCGATGGTGGATGAGAAAGAGGTGCTCACCCTTCACCCTGTCGACGACGACGGGGATGTTTTTATGGAAGTATAGAGAGATCGGCGGAGCTTCAAGTCATGGAGGGGGTGTCAAGAAAGATGACTTTAAGCTTGCTTTTAGCTTGTTTTCATCTTGGAATATAGTACGTGCCATTGGATTAATATACATGCTGTTGGATTAAACTGGACAGTGTTTGGTACTTTCCCGGACTAAGTGAGGTCATACCAGACTTTTCCATTGCAGATGGGGAGGCCCATGGAATGAACTCAGTGGTGAAGACGATGGAATATGTCTAAGATGATTCTAACATAACAAGTATGATTAAATGAACTATTAATGTAATAAAAGTAAGAGTTGATTAGAAAAAGTATGTTACAAATAAGTGAAATGAATGATTGAAGAAGTTGTTTTTCATAAAGGGCGCAGTTAGAGAGAAAGAGGAACTGAAGAAGTTGTTTTTCATTGCAGTCAGAAGAAAGAGGAAGTGAAGAAGTTGTTTTTCATTGCAGTTAGCGAAAAAGAGGGAGGTAGTGATGTCGCTAGCAGAGCAAGAGAAGCTGATGATAAACAACTGATCAAATGATTAAGATGTGATAAAATATGAAATGAATAATAAGGAATGAAAATGTTGTATATGATCATATGAATTGTTTTTATGTGAAAGAGAGTTGTAATGTAATGATTGAATATGATTGATGTGATTCTAAAGACATGATTTAAAAAGAATGAATTCTCAGAAAAGCTGACGTGTTAACAGAAAAGAGGAACTTGAGAAATAAGTTACTGGCAAAGGGCTGCACATGGCTTCCAGTAAGGGAAGGAGTAGGGAGGAGGTTTTGAGTCACCATCGTCCCCATGGTAACCAAGATCATCTGAAGAACAACAAGAGTCAAGCTCATATATAAGCTGCAAAACACCAGGAAACGGGGTTATTCTTCCAGGGAGAGGTGCTGTTGTCACTTCTCCCCTGCTACAAGGAGATCACAAGACTTGACCATCTTGTGAGCAGCAATTGGAATCGTGGAGTGAGAAGATTGGAGACATAAGAGATCATTTGAGAGAGTTTTCAACTCCCACTCAGCCCGTCCAGTCACGGAGTAGCAGAGCATTGGAGAATAATCACTGGCCTCAAGTCTGAGTGAGGAAGTTTCAATGTTTTCTCTCTCAAGGAACATCACATCATACCAGAATGGATTAGATCAACTTTTGGTTGATTGAAGAAGGAATAAACTCTTATGTGGATGAATTTCCTGAAGGATTACAACATCACACAAGGATCGTGGTCAGCTAACGACTAATAGCTGATGAAGAGGAAATCAAGTTCATCGAACTGGGGATTTTAACATCAAAAACCTCCTTCCATCACTCCTAGAAAAATTGTTAAGAAGTTAATCCAGTCCAGTCAAAGTGAGATCAGACAGCATTATTGAATCAAAAACAAAAATCTCTGCCAATTATTATTCTGATTATATTTGAATTACTGTTGTGAAATTATCATCATATAACCTATTTTGATTATGTTGTCAGCACTTGCAAAACCTGCAATAAATTTCCAAGCATGCAGTTAAAGTGTTAAGGCTCGGACATTGGATTTATCGATGCTTCTTAAGGTGTAAAAGTTAAAGTTTATTGGGTGTATAACATCAAAAAGTGCTCTAAAAGGTTAGTCTGGTTTTTAATGAAATTAACGCATCCTGTGGACTCGCTGTACGAGTCACTAAATTTAAAATCTAGCAACATTCCAAGAGCCCTGATCCATAAGAGGAGAGCTGCCATTAACGGGCGTGGCCGGCTCGTATCCTGGTTCCAGAGGAGGCTATTCGACCGGGGTGCGAGATCAGCGTCAGCGAGGTGGACGTCCAGATGGAGGCAGTGAGCGGCTAGAGGAATCTCCTCGCCACCAGCTTGAACAGCCTTTGTGCAGCCCTGCCGGGTAATACCCGTGGAGACACGAAGGTCGGACCCCAGAGACGGAGAGCTGGTTTTTAGTACACAAACACATTCATCGGAGGGTGAGCGTGTGCCGCGTGTATCTAAAAAAAATAAAAACGGGATCTGACAGTTTCTTCCGCACTACGGTGGGAGACGAGCAAAGACCGCTGTGCCTTAAAATGTTGGCAACGAACAGCATGAAGCCAAATAAATTGTAGGTGGAATTCTTTCCCATTCTTGCTTGATGTACGACTTCAGTTGTTCAACAGTCTGGGGTCTCCGTTGTCATATTTTCCGCTTCATAATGTGCCACACTTTGTCAATGGGCGACAGGTCTGGACTGCAGGCAGGCCAGTCTAGTACCCACACTCTTTTACTACAAAGCCACGCTGTTGTAACACATGCAGAATGTGGCTTGGCATTGTCTTGCTGAAATAAGCAGGGACGTCCCTGAAAAAGACGTTGCTTGGATGGCAGCATGTGTTGCTCCAAAACCTGGATGGACCTTTCAGCAATGATGGTGCCATCACAGATGTGTAAATTGCCCATGCCATGGGCACTAACACACCCCCATACCATCACAGATGTGTAAGTTGTCCATGCCATGGGCACTAACACACCCCCATACCATCACAGATGTGTAAGTTGTCCATGCCATGGGCACTAACACACCCCCATACCATCACAAATGCTGGCCTTTGAACTTTGCGCTACCAACAATCTGGATGATCTTTTTCCTCCATGATTTCCAAAAACAATTTGAAATGTGGACTCAGACCACAGCAACTTTTCCACTTTGCGTCTGTCCATTTCAAATGAGCTTGGGCCCAGAGAAGGCGGTGGTAATTCTGGATGTTGTTGATGTTTGGCTTTCACTTTGCATGGTCGAGTTTTAACTTGCACTTGTAGATGTAGTGACGAACTGTGTTAACTGACAATGGTTTTCTGAAGTGTTCCTGAGCCCACGTGGTAAGATCCTTTACACAATGATGTCGGTTTTTAATGCAGCGCCGCCTGATGGATCGAAGGTCACGGGCATTCAATGTTGGTTTTCGGCCTTGCCACTTATGTGTAGAAAGTTCTCCAGATTCTCTGAATCTTCTGATTATATTATGGACTGTAGATGATGGAATCCCTAAATTTCTTGCAACTGAATGTTGAGAAACATTGTTCTTAAAGTGTTGGACTATTTTTTCACGCAGTTGTTCACAAAGTGGTGATCCTCACCCCATCTTTGCTTGTGAATGGCTGAGCCTTTTGGGGATGCTCCTTTTATACCCAACCATGACACTCACCTGTTTCCAATTAACCTGTTTACCTGTGGAATGTTCCAAACAGGTGTTCTTTCAGCATTCATCAACTTTCCCAGTATTTTGTTGCCACTGTCCCAAGTTTTTTTAAACATGTTGCAGGCATCCATTTCAAAATGAGCAAATATTTGCACAAAAACAATAAAGTTTATTAGTTTGAACATTAAATATCTCGTCTTTGTGGTGTATTCAGTTGAATATAGGTTGAAGAGGATTTGAAAATCATTGTATTCTGTTTTTATTTACATTTTACACAACGTCCCAACTTCATTGGAATTGGGGTTGTAAGTGAATGTCTCTACAAGTTCAACACTTTGAACACTTTGACCACATACAGACATACGTCTGATGGCCGAGTCCAGGAAGTTACTGAAAACCCACTGTAGATCTTAATCTGGATCCAAGACAAGAACAAATCCAGACATTCAGCTTCTCAAGTGTTCCAATCAGAGCATCCACTGATTCAAGGGAAAAACAAATCACATATTGTTCACAAAGTTAAGGTCAGCTAAGCCTTCCATGCCAAGACTGCCATGGTGCTGGTTTCTGCAGCCTGACCCAACATCCGAACCATTTAAGCACTTAGTGTTGTAATCAGAAAACACTGCAGCTTGAAACAAAGACTGCTTGCAATGTCAAGAGAACAGCACCTCCACCCACCTGGAGGAGCTCCAAAGATGCTGATCACTCAAGCTGAGCTCTCAGCTCAGCAGCCCCTCAAACCCCAGTACTGGAGACATCCAACATTCCAGCTGGAGAATCAGCTGTTTAAAGTAGCCAGACCAGTGGGACCAAACTTTAGCCGCCATAACTACTGTCAGACAACATGTAGGTCTGGAGGAAAAAAGTCCTTAGGGTCCTCTGGAAGCAGGTCACATGATGATGTATGGCGAGTTTCCTGATATCAAAATCTTCTAATATGCGCCTCCTCCTTTACTTTCAGGGCCGTCACAGCCTACTGCCTTAGGTCCCTGGGCAGCCTAGAATTTCCATCATGCCGTGCACGACGACTCCTCTGGATAATATTCAGAGAGCTCTTAGATATGAAACATCTCCTCCTATGGGCAGGGACAAATCCAGTACAATCCCCAGCAACTTTCAAAGAGTACCCACATTCCATTCAGATCTCCATTTGTATGCATGCCTGCAAGTTCTTCAGGCAAATTTGTGCAGATTCCTGAGAAACTGTGTGATCTTGAATTCTGGCTGAATTTATTTTTGGGCACCAAATAAACAGTATTCTGTGAGATGCTACAAGTCTGTTTGAATCCACAAACTGGACACTTTCATAGACAGGTCGTCTCTGTGGAATGATATTTTCTAAAAGCAGACTGCAGTGGCTCAAAGAGATTATTCTCAGTAAGATAGTCTACGAGCTGCCGTGACACCACTTTTTCCAGAATTTTAGGGCTAAATGATAGATTTGATATCGGTCTATAGTTTTTCAATACACTAGGGTCTAGATTAGATTTCTTAAGTAATGGTTTAATCAATGCAGATTTGAAACATTTAGGAACAGATCCAGAGGTTAATGAGAGATGAATAATTTCCATCATAGTCGGCCCAAGAGTGGACCACAGGTCCTTAAACAGTTTTGTTGGTATAAGATCAAATAAACAGGTTGTGCTTTTTGTTGACATTACGACTTTTGTCAGCATGTCTAGTGAGATACTGTCAAATTCTGTAAATCTAGGTAATACCTCAGTAGCCCACTAACCCACCTCAATAGCAGGATGTAGTGGCTGGGTTAAGGCATGCTGGGATATGTTTAACTGAGCCCTTCTTTAAATAGTGGGGGGAGCGCGGTGTGATGCCGGGGGGTGGGGGTGACCACGGGGAGCATGCTTTTTTTCCGTACTAGAAAAAAGTGTAAATGCACATCCACTACAGTTGGTGGCAGTGGTGCTCTCACTGTCAGAGTGGACGCACGGAGTATTGAGGACTCCAGCATAATGGAACGCAGCGCTATGTAGGGTTTCTTCCGCACTACGGTGGGAGACGAGCAAAGACCGCTGTGCCTTAAAATGTTGGCAACGAACAGCATGAAGCCAAATAAATTAAGGCGTCACTGAAAGACATTACACCCCAATCACGTAAATTGAGTTTTTTTTCAGCGAAAACGTGCCAAATATTGCCAGCAATCACCCCGCTTTGTGAACGCTGCTTCAGTAAACCAGTGAGCACCGTTAGCATCACAGCACCATAGCAGAAGAGCTGAGTCACACTCTCACGAGCGCCACTAGCTTAGCTTAGGACAAGCTAAAAGTGGACGCTCTCGTTATGGCCGAACAACTGTCCAGTTTCTGTGTTCTGTGCTTGATGTATTCCTGCACAAAAAATAGTTCCCAGATAATTGTGATATATTCCTGTGAACTAATGAGTATATCTCATCTAAATTAATTCTAAAATTTACCAGTAACGAAATTATAAAGATAACTGAAGTTTTAAGAGCGGCTGTAATAAATATTTAAGAAACTTATGTTCAACTTCACCTGTTATTGTTCAGCACATTGTAAACGTCGACACGATGGAGTTTGATGCAGAAGAGTTCAGAAAGATACGACTGGAATGTTTTGATGACCATTTACAGTTGGAGATGAAGGACTTGGTTGTTAAGTTGGTGTTAAAGTCAGAACAAGAAGCTGCACTGAAAGAGATCAATCTGGGTGGTGTCGCTCCAATGAGAGCGGCACCCTGAGCCGGATGGAGCTGAGCAGTAGTAGACATGGTCTCTGTCACGCTGAATGACGCAAGTGCTACAAAATAAAAACTAATAAAAAACAAAATAAAAATCACCAAAAATGATCATAAAAAAAAAAATCAGCACAAATTGTTTTATTCATTTTTGTTTCATCTATTAAAATGTTTTATATATTGTGCTTCTGAGTAAGTGTTCTGATCAATTTGAATTTATTATTTATTGATTTTATTTAGTCTGTATGGCGTCCTGTCCTGGTTGTACCCCGCCTCATGCTCTATGACTGCTGGGATAGGCTCCAGCCCCCCGCGACCCTTAATTGGACTAAGCGGTAGAAGAGAAGATGAATGAATGATTTTATTTATTTTTGTTTTTCAGTATCAAATGGCAGTTGGTCAAAAAATGTTTATAATTCCACTATAATAGTCCCCCCCATAGACAGACAGACACACACACATACACACACACACACACACAATTAAGGTGGCACTGACATCACTAGTAATGAAAAACTTTGAGAAAATACTGAAAAATATTACTTTGTTTTTTTTGTAAATGGTAAATTGGATCCTTTGCAGTTTGCTTACCAGCCAAAGAAAGGTGTGGAGGATGTGAAACTTTTCATAATGGACACTGTTTACAAGCACCTGGATAAGCCACAATCTCATGCAAGACTTATTAGCTGATTTTTCTGATGCAGCCTCACATTGTGACTGAGAGGCTGTCATCGTATTTTAACCTCCCTGATCATTTTCTCCTGCTGATTGTAAACTTTCTCACTGAGAGGGTTCAGCAGGTGTTTCTACCATTGTGTCAAACACAGGGACACCTCAGGGATGTGTGCTGTGCCCTCTGCTGTTTATCTGCAGGACCTCTCAGGAGAACAGTTTTCTGATGACACTGTCCTCGTGTCTCTACCACAAGGCTCAGAGTCTGATCATGGTCCTGCACTATCTGAGTTTGTTAACTGGTGTGATGATAATTTCCTTGACCTGAATGTGTCTAAAACCCAGGAAATGTTCATTGATTTCAGGCAGACCAACACGGCACACAAAGCTAGTGTCATACACGGTGTAGAGGTCCAAAGGGTTGAGTCTTATAAATCCCTTGGAACAGTGTTTGACTCTTAACTAATGTTCGACATCAACACTGAGTTTATTGTCAAACGTGGACAACAGAGAATCCATCTGGTGAGGAAGCTGAGCTCTTTCAATGTCAGTGTGAGGATTTTAAGTAACTTTTATTGCTCATTTATTGAAAGGCTTTTATCATTTTCTTGTATTTGTTGGTTCAATGGATTGTCTATTAAGGACAAAAACAGCCTGAATGGCATGGTCAAAGTTTGCTCTAAAATAAGTGGGTGAAGCAAAGACTTGCATTCATTTTGGGAGAATCATGTGAAGAAGAAAGCTTAGTTTATTCTCAGCCACCCTGATCCTGTGCTGTCCGGTCACTTCACAGTGATGCCTTCAGGACGCCGTTAATATGTACTGTTGGGGAGAATGAACAGATACTCCAGATCTTTTATTCCTTCTGCTATCAAACTGCTGAACACAGACAGCGGTCATTTTAAATGACATTTCCTTCATCATCATCAGTCATGTTACGATTGTTGTTATTATTGTCTATTTATTTTCCTATTTTTTTAATTATTCATGGGCTTACTAACCTTTGTTGTTTTAATATGGAGTGGTGTTTTTGACACACATTGCGGGTGGCTGTGTGACTGCTGGTGAACATTGCCCTTGTAGGGATCAATAAAGTTGTTTGGATTGAATTGAGAATAGTGACAATGGTCAGCTTTAGCTTGTACATGGGTCAGAAGTTAAAAGTTGCTCCAATTTTGTTAAAAAGTGATGCAAATTATTAGTTGACTTAACAGGATTTTAAAAAGGAATAGTTTGGACCATGTGTCATGCTCAGTTATGTTACAGGTTAGCACATGTAACATGTCAAAGAATCCAATGGACGTTGACCTTGTTTGACCTTTACTTTGGAGACCAAACTGTCAAAACTATTCCATTGATTAATTCTATTAGCTCAACCAATAATGGAAAACAGGGAACCTTAACCCAATAAAACAGGAAAACTGGAAATGGAAAACAAACAGAAAAAAACAGGAGAGCAACAAATACAGAGTCCTTAATTGAAACTAAAAAATCTTAGGTCTTTAATCCACGCATGTCCATGTACAGCACTGGTAGGTCCCAAAGAGGTACAACTTCCAGTCATTAGTGCAATGGCCAGGGCATCCTGATGTTAGTTTCTGACTCAGAGGTAGTTTTTCCTTACCACTGTTGCTCTGGGGGTTAGTAAGGTTAGACCTTACCTGTGTGAAGCAGCTTGAGGCAACTCTGTTGTGATTTGGCACTATATAAATGAAAATAAATTGAAATTGAATTGAAAAAGTCTGGCACGCTGGGGTGCGAGGCAAGGATCTGTTGAAATTTTCGTCAGTGCCTCAGGCCGAGAGACAAAGAGCAGAATCAGTTGGCCGGAAACAACTGCACCTAAGGTATGAGTTCACCAGCAGTAAATCAACAGGGAAACAGAGAATACTAAGGTGGTTGCGGCTAGAACTGTGCTTCACTAACAGAACCAGAATTTAGATTTAGTGAGGCCAAGACCTGTTTTGTTGTTAATAATATAAATTAAAAGGAGAGGAAGCATAGTTCCATACACTGGTATGGTAAGCATACGAGAGGGGGAAGAGATGCATCTTTAGTCTGGAGTTGAATGTCTCCACAGGATGTTTTATCTCTGCGGGGAGAACATTCCACAACAGGCGCACATTAAGAGAAGGCTCTGTGACTCGCAGACTTTTTCCATTCACCCTAGGGACACAAAGTAGTCCTGCGCCCTGAGAACACAGAGCCAGTACAGGCCAATACATAGGATTTAATCAGGTCAGCTAGGTAGGGAGGTGCCAGTCCATGAACAATTTTATAGACTAGAAGTAGAACCTTAAAATCTGATCTCACTGGGACAGGAAGCCAGTGAAGAGACGCCAAAATGAGTGTAATGTGGTCAAACTTTCTGCTTCCTGTCAAAAGTCTGGCAGCAGCATTTTGAACCAATTGGAGGCCCCTAACGCTGGACTGCAGTAGATAGATAGATAGATATATACTTTTAATGTCCCCATGGGGAAATTTGTCTTGGACTTCTCAAAAATCATGACCCATACAAAGATACAGAACAAGACATAAACAGTTCATAACAATAAATAAATGAATACATAAATAGAGAATAAAAATAAATAAAAAAAACATACAAGTACTAAAACCTCCTAATGTGCCTGATTGTTAGCGGTGTTTATTATGATATTTGTTAAGGGCTATGATTGATATAGGAACAAAAGAGTTCCTATATCTATTCAGTCTGCAATGGGGGACTCTGAAACGCTGGCCTGATGGTAGCAACTCGTATTGCGTGTGCAGAACATGGGAGGAGTCAGAAAGAATTCTAAACCAGAAAATAGAACATTGCAGTAGTCCAATCTAGAAGAGATGAACGCATGGATCAGGGTCTCAGCATCAGCCATAGACAGGATGGGACGAATCTTCGCTATATTTCACAGGTGGAAGAAAGCAGTCCTAGTAATATCTCTTATGTGGAGGTCAAAGGACAATGAAGGACCAAAAAGTACCCCAAGGTTCATCACTTTGATGGTGTGATGAATGACACATGAGTAAAGTGTTAGCTGCTCAAATTGATGTTCATGTCTCTCTGGACCAAGAACCATCATTTCACATACTTCTCTGCTACTCCAGATTTCTTCACACAATCATAGTCATTTTCACAAGTGTGCACATATGTTTCACATTCAGTCAGTCAGTGTTGCGCTCCTGGAAACTGGCCATGGTGCTATTTCAGTGTCTCTGCCAACTACTGCAAAGTAGCAGCAATTGAAAGAAGTTGCTCTGGGTCAGCAAACAGAGTTGAGACAGTTAGACAAAACAAAAACAAAGAAACAGTCTGGTGTCCATATATTCCAGAGGACACTGCATTGACTGGCAATAATTCTCTCATTTTGGCCAGTGGCTCTAACCTCCACAAACCCATAGTTTTCCTTAACTCTAACCTAAGCATATCACTTTATCATCTGATGCAGATGTCATTAGGAACAGAACAGCCTTTAACCCCCAAATTAAAAACAGCCCAGTGGGGATGCAGTTTTAAGCATTCAAAGGAAGTGAATCTGCACAAGTGGGAGCAGTTTTTTGTCAACTTTAATTGTACAATGATACAATTGAATCCTGATGCTTTAAACAAACCTGAATTTTGGAATGGTAATTAGTCTAATCCTAGAATAGAGTCTGATCATAGAGCAATAAATGAAATTCCTCCAGCTCACCTCTTGTCAGGGACTTTAAAATCACGGTAAAGTTGTTCAGCCTGTTTGTGGAGACCCAGAGCCAGCAGAGTCTCAATGGTATCCTAGACAGAAAATAAAAAGGAAGTGACCTCAAGATGGGATCATAGCATCATCAGTTACCAAAGCATACAAGCCTCAGAGAGCCATGCTTTATTACTTCAGACTACAGATGAAAGTGTAGAAAGGATTCATATGTGTTTGGACGTGCTAAAGAAGACATCTCCAAACGTGCTCCTGGAGGGCACCTGTCCTGCATAGTTTCCATGTCTACCTGCTGTAGTCACATCTGGTCAATGAACACTGGTGTTTCCTAACTACTGATTGGCTGAGCACACTTGACTGAGTTAATTAGCTGTGGGTGGAGTAGAGAGTTGTAAAACATGCTGGGCAACGTGCTGCCCACCAGGAGCAGGATTGAGGTCTGTGCTGAGATGTTCAAATCTAACAGATACTGTAAACATAAAAAACAGTCCACTGAGAACTGTAGCGAAAGTCTGTGCAATGATGAAACATAACACAAAACCTTTACTGTACAGAAATTACTTCCTAGATTAGGGCTGGGTATTGGTGCAGATCACAATACAGCTGTCGTATGATACACAGCAATACTCTACAGGCTTGGGCAACTTGTTCCAGAAAGGGCCAAGAGGGTGCAGGTTTTCTTTGCAGCCACTGATTCCACCAGGCGATTAAACTGATTAACTGATTCCATCTGCTCAAAGTGATATTAATCAGTCAAATCACCTGGTGGAGTCAGGAAGAAAACCTGCACCCTCTTGGCCCTTTCTGGAACAAGTTGCCCACCCCTGCTCTACATAATTTACTGCAAATTTAAAGATAGAATTTAGCTTGTGTTCCCCCCAAGAACTTTAATATTTCTATTACATTATACTTAAGCATGCACCAATCCATGTTTTTTTCACTTCAGATCCCTATACTTGAATTCGGATATCTGTCGATACAGATACTATTTAAATACCAGAGCTCTGTTCGGTTTAATATTATTATTATCAGTGGTATAGAGGAGGGTTTTCTACATCTACAGCCATCCTCAGTAACTGCCGGTGGGCATCACACTGAGCACCTAAAGGTGGCAACATCTCCCTACATTAGGAAAAAAAAATGCACAAACTAAAATTTAAATCACATGCAAACTAAAATGGCTAAAAACTGTGCATTCCAGTTCTAGGATTATGATGCCAGGAGAACTGAAGCAACATCAGACTTAAAATTCTCTAGGGGCAATGATCCAATATTGGCCGGTAATTGGTTCCAAGCAACAATTGTTCGTGGAAAGAAGTTCTGTCAGTAGTGGTCAGTTTATAGTGTGAGTTGGATGAAGTCCTGCTTCCTCCTCCCAGTACAGGTAGTAGGCAGAATGTACGTTGGCAGGGGCACTGCAACTTGTTTGTTGATTATCCTGTGCAGCATAACAAGTCGCCTAACTTCCCTCCTATGCTCCAGTGGCTGCCACTCCAGAGTGTGATAAAAGTTGGTAACAATTCCCGGTTCCCTCCTATATTTATTACAAACGAATCTGGCTGCTTGGCGCTGGACCATCTCAAGCTTAGCCTTGTCTTTAATGAGATAAGGGTCCCAGGAAGCACTTGCATACTCTAAATGTGGCCGTACCAACGTGAAGTATGCCTGTTCCTTCACCACAGGTGGACAAGATGACAAATTCCTCCGCAAGAAACATAATACACCACTGGCCTTTGAGGAGATGTTCTGAATATGCTGATCCCATTTAAGGTCATGCTGGAATTCAACCCCAAGATAGGGATTGTGGGGGACATCAGTCAACAGTTTGTCAATTTGATATCTAGTACTGTAAGGATGCCGTTTTCGCATAACTGACAACTTATAGCATTTGTTGATACTGAAAGTCATCCTCCATGTGTGAGACCAGTTCTCAAGAGAGGTCAAATCAGTCTGAAGCCTATGTGCCTCAATTGGTGACCTGATAGGCCAATACAAGACAGCCATCAGCAAAAAGCTGAATGGGAGATGTTATACCCTCTCCTATATCACTGATGTACAATAAGAATAGGAGAGGGCCCAAGACTGTACCCTGAGACACTCCAGAGGTAACACTGGCATCAGAAGAGCGCTCACCTCCAACAACAACAGCCTGCGTGTGGTCTGCAAGCCATCTTGAGACCCAAATATTGGAAAATCCTCTTATCCCATAATAAGTGAGTTTATGGATCAAGCAACGGTGATCAACCTTGTCTAAAGCCTTGGAGAAGCCAAGAAACATTGTCTAGACATCTCTGGAGTTCGTATAAGGTGATAAGAAGCTGAGTCTCACAAGAATGCTGCCTACGGAAACCATGTTAGTAATGCTTCAAAATTCCATGTCTATCACAGTGCTTCATGATGTTAGAGAAGACAATGTGTTCTATAAGCTTGCACGGGATTGCGGTGAGGGATACTGGCTGATAGTTAGCTGGTATAGTACGGCTTCCCTTCTTAAAGATGGCAATAACGTTTGCTTGCCTCCAGTCGGATGGTACCTCCCCTGTCTTCCAAGACTGCTGGAAGATCATTTGAAGTAATGGAGCAATCTCTGAGGCTGCTTCTTTAAGGATGCGAGCTGGGATAGCATCAGGTCCAGTAGCCTTCTTTGGATTAATGTCCTGAAGAAGTTTCTCGATACCCTTGGTGGTAAAAGTGATGTCAGGCATGGTGGTATAAGGACTCTGACCCAGGTCAGGTACTGATATCAGGTCTGGTGGAGTAAACACTGACTGGTACTGCTGACTGAGAATCTCCGCTTGAACACCAGATAGCACACCCACTCTGAGTACATGAACCGTTTTCAGGATGGAGCACATTTCCTCATTTCCAAAACGCAACAAGAAACCACCTTGGCTTCTGATACCAACATTGGATCAGATCGGCCCCATCCTTAATTATACTGATAGCTCAGTGGGTGAACTGATTCAGTACAATCTTCTATATTATAATAGCCAAGTGGCCTCTGTATGTGTGCGTATGGTTTTGATCATGCAGAAACCGGAGAGGGGTGACATTTCCTGTTTGGCATGCTTCTGTATTTTGAGCCAAGGATGAACACTGCAAAAACAGAAAGTTGATAAGACAAACATCTTTGGAGAAATTAGCAGTTTTATATAACCAGTAAACAATGGACATTATGCTGCAATGCACCATGGGAGTTTGAGGCTTTAAATATTATTGTGGTTCATGTTAGTACTTTTTGTACTTAAATTGGTTTAGTCAGTTTAGTTAGTTAGCTAGTTTAGTTTTGTTGCTGACACCAAAGTGGGAAGTGTACTGCATTTGATGTCTTCCACCACCATCTCTGTTTGTGTCTAAAATAGAAGTAGAAGCACCTGCTTGCGACAGAATACTGGAAAAAGAAAAAGCTGTGCCTGCATGTGTGTAATTTCACTCACGGAAAAACTGAGGACAGCTGACATTTGCCATTTGGTATACTTACATATTTTGGGTCAACGATGATGGCAGCCAAAACAGAACGTTGATAGGACTAATTTTTTTGGAAAAGCTATGGATATTAACTAACATTGCTAACTACAGGACTTCCGGGATGGGCAGCGCCGTGTGAAGACATGTTTTGTCGGGCTCCGCAGGCGAACTCCTTGTTTTCTGACTATTACGTTCCAAAACAACACAACATAATTACACTTTAGTGCAGTGACGAATATTAGCCCGCTACCTGCTCACCTCTATGATGCCGCCAAAAAAGTCGCCTAACACCACCAGGAACGAGCAAGACACGAGAGCCGCAGCTAGCGCTAGCCCGGTCGATGCTAGCACAACTCATACAGAGCCACCGGTGACTTCTGAGTCTAACAAACAAGTTCTGGAAGCAATCCAAGCGCTGAAGCAACAATTGCTCGATAAGATAGAAGAAAAAGCCAATGAGACTCAGACGGAGGTGCGCAACGCCATCGGGCGAATTAATCTGAGGCTAGACGAGGCCGAGAACCGCACAACACTGCTGGAACAAAATGTCAGAGCTCAGTTGGACTCTATTGCCACTTTGGAGAAAGACATCGCACAAGTGAAGAAGGAGCTCGCTGCGGTCAAATCCAAATGTGAGAACCTAGAGGCACGTTCACGTCGCTGCAATGTTCAGATCACTGGAGTAAGAGGGCAGAGAGGACGGGCAGCCCCCCTCCAGGTACATGGCGGAAATACTGAAAGCTGCGCTCGGTTTGGAGAAGCCTCCGTGCTTGGACAGAGCGCATCGGACCCTCCGCACAAAACCACAAGATGACCAGCCACCACGCGCTTTTGTTGTAAAGTGTCATTATCTTACTGAAAAAGAGGCACTTCTGAAGAAGGGAGCCGAGGCACGGGGGATAACAACCACCGAGGGAGACCGCATCCGCATCCTGCCTGATTATACACAAGCTGTGAGTAAACAACGCGCTGAGTTCACGGAAGTGAGAAACATGCTCCGGGGCTGTGTCAGAGTCCGCTATGGGCTGAGATATCCGGCGACGCTGAGAGTCTCCACGAGGGATGGGAAAGAACATACGTTTAAAGATCCCAAGCGTGCAAAGGACTTTATCCTGAGAGAAATAATGAAGGGATAAATACGGAGGACATTCTGCTCGTAATTTCCGTGCCAGTTACGCATGGAGCCATGTTCGGTCCATCTGAACTGTCAGATGAAGACTTCTATTGGACCCAGGTGAAGCATTAAGGATGATTTTGATTTTTACTATTTCTCTTACACTCGCTTCACTGGACTGCCTCAAGTTTAAGAGTGGACAGAAGGAACGCTTTGATGTTTTTCCTATTCTAATTGAGTGTGTATATACATATGAGGGTGTGCAGGTGCGTGGGCACCTGTATATACAGACATATATTATCTTGTTTGCAATACTTACCACAACGCGGGTTGCGTTATAATCAGCATGTTAATATTGCCGCCTGTGGGGGCCGCCATGGTAAGCACTGGAGACCAGGAAGCACACGAGCCCCCCTCTGGGACTGGGTTTTCTTTTTCTTTTTCCAATTTCTTTTTGTTTTTTGAGATGTTCAACTCCCTGTGTTCTGTATTCTGCGTTCTGCTGTTGGCGAACGGTTAGGTGCCTTGTGTGTGTGTTTTTTTTGTTTTTTTTCTTCATGTTTATGGGCCGCTACTCTTTCATCAACTTTACTACCATCTCTCTTATATCTTATGAATGGCAGGTAGCCCCACTACACTGGTGAGCTGGAATGTTCGTGGCTTAAACAGTCGAATTAAGCGCAATAAAATATTTTCCCACTTAAAGAAATTACATAGCCAGATAGTTTATCTACAAGAAACCAAATTGGTCAATAAAGACCACTCAAGACTTCTCAGGGGTGGTTTTACACAGTGCTTTCATTCGGATTTCGAGAGTAAGAGTAGAGGAACAGCTATTCTAATTCACAGGGAGGTGCAATACATAGAGACTAGGAGAATAAGGGATAAGAATGGTCGTTTTGTCATTACCCAAGGGACTCTGTACAATAGGCCAGTCGTCCTTGCCAATGTTTACGGCCCTAACTGGGACAATGTAAACTTTTTTACAACTTTATTTTCCAATCTGCCTGACTTGGATTCCCATGACTTAATACTGGCGGGCGATTTGAACTGCGTCCTGAACCTGGCTCTGGACCGGTCTAGCACCAAAGTGTCAACATTAAGTAAATCCGCCTTGTGTGTCAACAATTTCATCAAAGCTTATGGGTTGGTGGATCCATGGCGGCTTAAAAACCCGACATCCAAACAATTTTCCTTTTTCTCGCCAGTACACCAAAGTTACTCGAGACTCGATTACTTTTTGATTGACCATAAGCTGCTGCCTCTGGCCACCCATACAGATTATGACAGTATAGTCATTTCAGACCACTCACCAGTAATTCTACAATTGAATTTTCCAGAAAATATCGCTCATCCCCCTCTGTGGCGGTTAAATATCAGGCATTTATCTGATGAAAGGTTTGTGGAATTTATCAATAGTCAAATTGACCTCTTCTTGGAACTGAATCTGACCCCCGGGATAAGCTATTCTACCATTTGGGAAGCTCTGAAAGCCTATCTGAGAGGGCAGGTGATATTTTATACGGCAGCAGAGAAAAAGAGGCGGATGAAGCGAGCGTCGGAAATTTTGGTGTACATAAAGGAACTGGATCGGCAGCACTCAGAATCACCCTCTGATGAATTACATCAGAAGAGAATCTTACTCCAGACCGAATATGACTCGATTACGAATGTCAAAGCAATTGATCTCCATCTGAGGTCTCGGCTCACCCACTATGAGCATGGCGATCGCGCTAACAAGTTATTATCCCACCAAATTAAGCAAATAACCGCTGCAGGCTCTATTTCTGCAATAAAAAATGAACACGGACATGTATTAACAGACCAACAGGACATAAACAATGAGTTCCGACTATTCTATGAGAAGTTGTATGCTTCTGAAGCTGCCGACCCAACTCAAGTTGAAAATTTTTTGAGCACCCTACCCCTCCCCATCTTAGAAGACAATGACAAAAACATGTTGGAATCCAACATCACTCAGTCAGAAATAAGTAATGCCATTACAAAAATTAAATACGGCAAGGCCCCTGGCCCAGATGGATATCCGGCTGAATTTTTTTAACTATTTGCAACCAAACTGGTCCCATTGCTATCGAAAGTTTTCAAAGAGGTTTATGACAGGAAGACTCTACCTGCAACAATGACACATGCCACAATCTCATTACTGCTTAAAAAAGCAAAAGATCCATTGCTGTGTGAATCCTACCGCCCAATTAGCCTCCTGAATTGCGATTATAAGATTCTAGCAAAAGTATTGGCAGGCAGACTTGACAAGGCTCTTCCAAAGTTGATACATCCAGACCAAACAGGGTTTATCTCAAGGAGACATATCTAGTAACTTATGTCGGGTATACAATGTGATCTATCAGCGCAACAACTTCGAACCTGAAATAGTAATTTCCCTGGATGCGCAAAAAGCTTTTGATAGAGTGGAATATAACTTTTTGTTTGCAACACTGAAAAAATTTGGATTCGGTCCTGTCTTCTGCTCCTGGATTAGTATTCTGTATGCGTCGCCACAAGCAGCAATACGCACAAACAAGGATCTGTCCAGTCTTTTCCCTCTATCTCGCGGGGCCAGACAAGGTTGCCCGCTTAGCCCCTTATTCAATATTGTTATTGAACCCTTGGCAGTACGACTGAGAAACGATCCACAGCTAGTTGGAGTACGAAGAGGAGGACAAACTCAAAGTATCTCTGTATGCTGACGACCTCCTCCTCTTTCTTTCAGATCCGTTCAGCACCATTCCCTATGCTCTTGAAATCTTTAGTTCATTTGGTCAGGTGTCAAGTTATTGTTGAATTGTTAAGTTGAATCTTTCTAAGAGCGTTCTCTTTACAATAAATAGGAACGTGCAGCAGTTGGACTTCCGGACCTTCCCCTTTAAGGTGTGTAAAAACCACTTTAGCTACCTGGGGGTCAGTGTTACTTATAACTACGAGTCGTTCTCCAAGAACTTTACAGGCGCGCTGGATAAAGCTAAACAGGACATGGAGAACTGGTCCAAACTCCCATTGTCGCTAGTCGGAAGGGTCAACTTAGTTAAAATGGTAATTCTGCCCAGACTTCTCTATTTATTCCAGACTGTACCGGTTTTCATTCCCAAATCCTATTTTAAAGATTTGAATAGTCACATGTCCAGGTTTCTCTGGAATAGAAACATACCTCGAATTAGGAGAGAGTTTCTAGAAAGACCGAGAGACGATGGTGGGCCTTCTCTACCAAATTTCCTTCACTACTATTGGGCCACGAACATTCAGAAATTGCTACTTTGGCTTGCAGATGCTTCGGACATGGAGGTTCCAGCCTGGGTCCCGATGGAGAAACATTCTTGCAACCCAGCATCACCTGGCTCATTATTGTGTAGCTCGCTACCTCTGAGTAAACATCACTGGACAAACAATCTGATAGTCAAGGGGTCACTGAGAATCTGGTTTCAATTCCGTACTCACTTTGGATTTAAAGGCGCCATAGCTGCAACTCCCATTCACTCTAATGTTAATTTCCCCCCCTCCTTGATCGACCCGTCTTTTCTATCATGGCAAAGGAAGGGTCTGTCATGTGTAAAGAAGCTTTTCAAAGATGGCGAATTGGCCTCATTTGAGCAGTTGAAAAAGGATTTTGACTTATCACAATCGGACTTCTTTAGATATCTACAGATTCGCAGTTTTGTGAAAACAACTTTTCTTCCACAAAAGAACTGGCTGGACGAATGCTTAGAGTTAGACCCATGGGATAAGGGTCTGGTGTCATCTTTGTATAGTAAAATTCAAGGTGCGTCATCCCCATCAACAGAGCACCTGAGGAATCAATGGGAGGAGGAATTAGGCGAACTATTCACTGATCGGGCCTGGCAATCGGCAATTACTAGAATTCACACCTCATCGATTTGTGTCAGACATAGTTTAATACAGTTCAAGATATTACACAGACTACACATATCTCCAAGTAAACTTTCCAGACTATACCCAGGTTCTGACTCATCCTGTGTAAGGTGTGGCTATGGCCCGGCAAGCCTCAGTCATATGTTTTGGTTGTGTCCTAAACTTCAGAATTTCTGGCAAGAACTACTCGGAACATTCTCCTCCCTATGTAACAAGCCTGTCGGTCCAAACTGCATGGTGGCCCTGCTTGGCGTCACCCCACCGGATACAGCTGTGACAGCCCAGCAAGCCAACGCGATCGCCTTTATAACTCTGCTCGCAAGACGCCTGATCCTGCTCAACTGGAAAAAAGCAGCTCTGCCTTCTCATAAACTTCTGCTGGAAGATGTTATGTCCCACTTAAAACTGGAGTATTTAAGGCACACCATGAACGGCTCTTTACAGACTTATAATAAAATCTGGCAACCTTTTGTTAATCTTTTTATAAAAAAAAATCCACCTTAGAGTCCAGCCCCGAACCTTACAATCTGATTGGTTCTGATCTAATCACTATTGTGATGTTTCTTCGTTGTCTTGAACATTTGTGTTGCCATCATCATTTATCTATTTGTTTACCTTAATGTGGTCTGATTTTTTTTTTTTCATACTTGGAAGCACTAATGCTTGTTCTATTGTTCTCTTGTTCTTCTGTTTCTGTATGTGGATTAAATTTTGAAATAACAATAAAAAGAATTTTATATATAACATTGCTAACTACATTCTGGACTCACACGCCATTCCAGCAGGGGGCAGTAAATCACCTTTATATTAAAAACGTGAGTATGTGTGTGTGAGATTTTATTTAGTAAGCTCAATGTAAGTACGTAATATGATTGTAAATACACTCAAAAATATAAACGCAACACTTTTGGTTTTGCTCCCATTTTGTATGAGATGAACTCAAAGATCTAAAACTTTTTCCACATACACAATATCACCATTTCCCTCAAATATTGTTCACAAACCAGTCTAAATCTGTGATAGTGAGCACTTCTCCTTTGCTGAGATAATCCATCCCACCTCACAGGTGTGCCATATCAAGATGCTGATTAGACACCATAATTAGTGCACAGGTGTGCCTTAGACTGCCCACAATAAGCTAGAATCCCACTGAGGGCAAAGCAGCATCTGATCACAAAGTTAGAAAAGGTGTTCGGAAAATGGAAAACATTGAAAAAGACCAAGAATCGCAATACAGACAAGCAGAAGAAAGATGAAACAGTGTTTTGTGAATCTTTGGAGGACTTGTTTGACATGGCACATCAGGATGTCCTAACAATGATAAAGTTTGAAGATGACAGACAGTTCCTACTTGCTCAGCGAGAGAAAGGTAGAAGGGGATGCATGACAGGCATAGATAAAATACAAACTGCCAAAGAACAAAGAGCAGAAAAAAGGAAAGCTGCAGAAGCAAAATACAAAGAGAAACTGGAGGAGCCTGGACCATCTAATGTCTCACTACCTGACACTGTCTCCAGCCAGACTGAAGAGAACACAGAAAGTCCAGATGAAGAATTTGTTATGCCAGTGCCACAAAAAGCCAGTAAAATTAAAGCTGTTGTAACACCAGGACTTGCAGCAGCATTGGATAGGACCAAAACAACAGACAGAAGTGCCACCTATATTCTGACTGAAACGGCAGCAAGTCTTGGTCATGATGCAAGCAACTTAAATATCATTATCATGTAAAGGATGTTCTCTTATGTTACACAGCTGTATAATTGGTTCTTGTGCTGATTCATACATTTTTGAATATTAAGTACTGCAAGGCATAAAGAATATTATTGTTTGGAGCTAGATCAAAATATATGTGGAAATATATAAAGCATAGACTTATTTAAATTTATCAATAATGAAACTATTTGATCAATAAAATAAAAATACAATGTTTGTTACAAAATCTTCGCTACCCCAGTATGTAGGTATTGTAGGAGCATGATACATGTACGAGAAGAACTGCATCTCACAATTCATTGTTTAGTGTTTACTATTTTTATGGGATATGAAAAGAATTGACTTTCCAATGTATTGCCATAATTTCTGTCCTGACATATCAATATTAAACTGACAGAAATAATTTGGAAATATCTGGAAATGACCATACTATATGACAAAGTTATTGCGAGCAAAATCTTTAATGGCTGTGTGCTACCAGTAAAAATTATTAGAGTTTTATGAAATTGTACAGGATGTGTTTTTATGTTAGGTACAACAAATTTAGAGGGTGAGACTTGAAGTTTTTTTATGACCACCCTAATATACGAGGTCTATTAGAAAAGTATCCAACCTTATTATTTTTTTTTTAAAACCATATGGATTTGAATCACGTGTGATTGCATCAGCCAAGCTTGAACCTTCATGCGCATGCGTGAGTTTTTTCATGCCTGTCGGTTGCGTCATTCGCCTGTGAGCAGGCTTTGAGTGAGGTGTGGTCCACCCCTCTCGTCTATTTTTTATTGCGAATAAATGTCTGAACGATTTGGAGCTTTGCTGCATCAATTTTTTCCAGAAACTGTGAGAGACCTCCAGGTGGACACCGTTCGAAAAATTAATATGGCTTTCAGGGACGATTTTATGGGGATTATACAGATTACGGGGTGTTACTGCTGCTTTAAGGACGGCCCACAACTCCTGAGAGCGCGGCACGCTCCCAGCCCCCATCGACAGGCTGACACCCCGCTGGAAAAACCAGCGCGCTTCTCTTTCCATGACAAAAACTCCTAACAGTGGAATGTGCCGTTCATTTCTAAACTGGATGCTGTCTTGATCCGGTATGTCCTCTGACTAGCACAGGAATTGTGAAAAGACGTGGACATCAGCACTTTTTCCGCACATTAAGACAGACGTGCGGAGGAGTTCCGTGCATCGCAGTGCAGCCGCTCAGCACAATGAAATGCCGTGATGAAGCCTCACGGGACGAGTTCTGGCATGTCCAGCTCATGCACAATCACAATCGGATATTCACACAACTGGAAAGCAACTGGAATCCGTCTGAAATCCACCTGAAAGCCGTCCTGTGAGACCAACACCGAGGTGGTTTTGTCCCGCGTAATGAACGGAGCCGTGGCGCGTCCCTCAGCTTCTTTTTCCATGAAAAAAACTCCTGTAACGGTGGAATGTGCCAGATAAAGTGCCGATGTCCACATCATCTGCCTTTTTGTGAAAGTCAGACGAGGTCCCGGATCAACAAAGCCTTCACGTTGGAAATGATCTGGTTGTTTCAGTGGGGTGTCAGCCTGTCGATGGGGGCTGGGAGCGCACCGCGCTCTCAGCAGTTGTGGACCGTCCTTAAAGGGGCAGTAATACTCCTTAATCTGTGTAATCCCCATAAAATCGTCCCTGAAAGCCATATTAATTTTCCAAATGGTGTCCACCTGGAGGTCTCTCACAGTTTCTGGAAAAAAATTGATGCAGCAAAGCTCCAAATCGTTCAGACATTTATTCGCAATAAAAAATAGACGAGAGGGCTGGACCACACCTCACTCAAAGCCTGCTCACAGGCGAATGACGCAACCGACAGGCATGAAAAAACTCACGCATGCGCACAAAGGTTCAAGCTTGTCTGACGCAATCACATGTGATTCAAATCCATATGGTTTTTGAAAAAAATAATAAGGTCGGATACTTTTCTAATAGACCTTGTATATAGTATATGAAAACAAGAACCTAAACAATTTATAAATACATTAAGACAGTAAATTAACATTCTGGAGCACATGGATCCTCACGGACAACACACTAGTTTCATTAAAAATTCTGATTCCAATTTATTAGAACACAATGTGAATTATATATGGTCACTGAACACACTGAAGTGAAAGATGTCATAAAATCAATTGAAGATAGAGTAATCTATATTATATAAAATTTATTTTGAAAAGGGCCATTCCATATAATGAGTACTGTTACTACTCATGTCCTGTTGGTGGCAGTAACGCACCAACATGTTTGCCGACTGCCAGTAAACTTACAGGAAGAAGATGTTACGGTTATGTTAACTTCTTGTTTGTATTGTTTGCTGTGGTACAGATTAGCAAAACATAATGTAACGTTTGTGAATGTTACTTCAAACATAAGGCCTTGACGCTGAATGACGCCCTGTGGGTTCAAGCTACAACTTCACAGTAAAGTTTACTCAAACACTGAGCTGAGCCAAAACAATGACCCTGGATCTTTTTTTTTTTTTTGCAACATGATGGCAGAATCATGACGTGGAAGTTGGACCTGGAATGATTTTCCTTTTAACTGTAAACCAAATTATGCATCAACTCAGAACAATTAAACTACATGAAATTCATGAAGCCTGAAAAGACTGTTAAACCATGTCAAAAACCACAGCTAAAGATTGTAGAATATTTTGAAAATCAGGGTAAAATATCAACAGTGGTGGGCACAGATAACCAAAAAATTTACTTCGATAACAGACAATCAGATAACTGAAAAGTTATCTTTGATAAAGATAAAACAATAAACCACCTAAAAATGTATCGGAAGTTACAGATAACCGATAACAGATAAATTCCAATAGTAGAACAAATTTAATAGCTTACAATAATATTAAAAATAAAAACAGACCCCAACAATGAGACCACACTTTTCTTTCTACATTCTGCCCCTGCTGGAAGCTCTTATTTACTACAGAGCTCCTGGCACAGAGACACTCCAAGAGCAGCTATAAAGCCAACTCTCTATCAATAACACTCTGGTCAGGCGCAGGTCTTGAAAAATAAAGTCATGCTGACTTATGGTTTTGATTATAAATAACATTAATACCGATAGAATAACTCCATTAATGTCAATTATGTCATTTGTACAAAGTTAAAATATAACATATATCTTTTAATGTTGAATAATGCACTAATTCTAAGGTTTTGTAACAGACAGATCGCAAAGGATTCTGGGTAAAAGTGCCTCTTTTTGGAGCGAGGCGGAGGGGAAGGTGAAGGGCTACAAATCCCTCCGTTTGGAGGGGTAGGAGGAGCTTACTGCTGTCTGAAAAAACAAACATGGTGCCGAAAGAGCCGCACAAATGAAGCGGCTTTCATTACAAATTACGCTGTTTAGAAAGTTAGAACTTGCCATAAAAGTTTACAGGCAGTTGTCTATGACAGCAACGTGTCTGCTGCTGGATGCATGTTGCGTATGTTGTCGTTCTGAAGAATATCGTAACGTCGCTCGTGCGCTGCGTTATAATGCACATACACACGAACGCTACGATAAGACACTTTTATATCGCACAATGGAGAAAATCATGATAAAAGATAGGCAGGTTAATTTGTATGTTCATAAATCTTTGGATAATATCAATCCCTGCTGTTGGATTTCAAAGTCTGTAACACGTGTGTATTTAGTAAACAAACAGAGCCCTGAACACACTCATCTAATAAGCTTTCAGGCAGAAAATGAAAAGTTTCACCAATGGGAATAACTTGGAAAATATATACACACACATGTATATGTGTAACACATAACCTGACGTTCTAATAGACTGATATTTGTCAAGGAAATTTCTAAAGGAAATAAGGCTGGATGCAAAAAATGGGAGAATTTGAAAAAGAAATAAAGTTGTAATTCCATTAAAAAAGTGAAACTTGTATGATGTATACATTCATTGCACACAAAAAAAAGCCATTTGCAAAGCCAAAAAGTTGATTTGACAATCATCTGACATAACCGGGGTCAAAATAAATAGAACACTGCTATCTACTGGTTCCCACACGCTTAGTGAACACTACTGACCAGTAGATGGCAGTAGAGGCCTTGAAAACAAAATTCCAGATACAGTAATCCCTGTCTGCTACATTTAAAATGCGTGGAATTTAAGAAACGCAAATAAAACCAACATCTATAAACGCAGAGAATATATTCAAGAGAGTTTTAGGCACTAGAGTTTAATGCTGTTGTCCGTGGAGCCTGAACAGAGTGTGTCTGAAATGCATTTGTCCTGTCGTGATGTACTGAGATTACATCATCCTACCCAAAATGCATTGCGGGTCACAGGATGTGCTCACAAAACCTTAAAAATTAGCACATTACTTTAAAACTAAAACATATATCTGATATTTTCACTTAATAAAACTCAGACATGACAGTAATTTTAAATAACTTGTTCAAAATTTGTTTGGTTAAAATTTGAACCATAAGTTAAAAACGTATGTCTCTGGATGACTTAGGTGATATCGGCAGCCTTTTGGTATGGTGTTAAAGGAAATTTTTTTTTTTTTTCTTTTGGGGCTGTTTCTCTTTTGTCTGCACATGATTGAGATGCTTTTTATACAAGCGGCTCTCTTCTATTTGCAAAGGTTATAGCTGTGTGTCTGTTACAAAACATTTAACAGGTGAGTGCTAAACTAATTTTAAAAATGCCTGTCGCTGTTCAGCTTTGTTTATTTTGTTTATTGGTTTAAAAGTTATCGGACAAAGATTAATCGGAAGGTAATTGGTCCGATAATGGTTTTTAAAGTTATCTAAAAAGATAATCCGATAAAGAAAACATTATCTTCGATAATTATCTGTTATCGGATTATCGGAAGTGTGCCCACCACTGAATATCAATAACATACCTTATAGTAAAAAAGCCACATATTCTTGTGTAAATTCCTGTAAATTCATTCAAAGCCACAATGTCTTTTTCTTTCAATGAAAGAAAGTCTAGATTAATGAAAGAAAAGGCACATAATCTTTTCTGAAATCCTGTTTGAACAGCACAATGTTTATTTTCCAGAGAAAAAAAAAATTCTTACCAGTTCGTCTTTCCCCGTTTATCTTTCAGGTGTGTTGATGAAACCAGCGACGAGTCCACGGATTCTTGTCCTTAGACTTTTTCAAACAGTCTTCTCTTCGCTCCGTGACACAGACATGCTGCAAAATTCTTCTTTTAAAAACTTGAAAGTTCAAAAAGTTTGCGATGTCCACATGCTACATTTAGCTAAGCTTCGCACGGGAGCCACACAGCGTCACCGCAGCAACCAACCAGTCCCGCTTTACGACAACTGTCGTAACAGCCAGGCTTTGAGTGGCATTTATTTTCCTCAAAACTCCGTGGATCCGAGGAAACTGATTTGTATCTGTAACACACAGATCAGTGTCCACGGACTTATAAAACTTGCATGATGTCGTAAAAAAAGCACGCTTTGCGATAAGCATTTTAAAAACTCAGTAACGATCACAATTAAAGAGTACAACACCCCCACCCCATGATGAAATCCGCGGATCCGTGGAGTTTTCACAGCCCTGCTTATAAGAACAGGGTGGTAACGCTGTAGACTTAGATTTTATGAATGGAATGCTGAAAATTGTGTGGTTTAAATATTGTTTACAAAATCAACCATCTTTTTGGTCTTACATTCCCCATCTGACTTTTGAAAAATCAGGTGGACTGGATTTTCTCTTAAGCTGTGATTTTGACCTTAAAAAACTTCCTCTGAAACGTTTAGATTTCCACCAACAGGTCCTTCTGCATTGGAAACTTATATTCAAACACAACTAATTTGTGCATGAGCAGTTAATATCTGTGCGTGTGAAATAATATAATATGTATTCTGGCTACCCATTTTAACTCCTCCTTAAGTCTGTTTTTATTAGTTTTATTGTTTTTATATGCTGTTATTGTGGTTTTTACAGGCTGCTCAAACTTAATGGCCTCTTGTGGGATTAATAAAGTTGTTTGATTGATTGACGCCCGAAAGCATTTTTTTTTTTTTTTTTTAACGCAAGAGTGGTTTTGGCAACGATCCGACGCCATACGATACTGGCTTAAACTGGGTAGATACTGGACAGTGGGTGACTGAATGTGTTTTATCAACCCCAGTTCTAATGATAATTCAAATTAGAAACCGTAATACAAACTGTGACAAATCTTTGTCATGATTTATACTGAAACCAGTAACCCTTAATTTTTACATCTGAACCTCTGCCCCATGAACCAACACACAGTTCCAGAAACCCACCAATGTAACAACCCAGATAACCAGTCCCACAAGCACAACCCCTTGAAAAACCTCTTCTCAGAATTCTGAGCCTTTGAGAGACCTGCAAAGAGAGTCCCAAAAGCCCTGCGCCCTTTTCATCATCAAGCTTCCTCTGGAATCGAAGGAGACGCATCTCATCTTCTGTAGCCTATTAAAAGGCAGAAAGAAAGACAAGTCAGCCTTTGTTACACGTGAACTCCAATGAGTACATGTTTCTGCATGTGGAAAGTGGCATGAATGATAACACACATTAGGGCTAGGAGGGTCGGGGGTTCTCACAGAAAGTGTTTCAGATTCAGGTTTGATTTGGTACATTTTGGTGTATTTACATCTGTTGAAAGCAGGAATAAATGCCTTTATTTTTAGTTCAGGTGACAGTATTTACAGAACCATTCAATGGTTCATGGGTTCTTCTACATTCTCTTCTCACAAGATCCCAAACCACACATTGTCTTCCCCTTCACTTTCTTTTTCAACACCCCTTGCAATATTTAACTAATATTAAAGATTCCCTGACATAAACTGAAAGTTTCTTGGTTTTTGTTTAAACAGATGAATACAAACAGTCATGATTCACTAGGAAGTCCCCTCGGCTGCTCCCTGTTTTTGCATTCGGAGGTCACCACAGAAAATTCAAGGTGGATCTGCATGTTGAACTGGCACAAGTTCTACACCGGATGCCCTTCCTGATGCAACTCCACATTACTTGGAGAAATGCGGCAGGGGTGGGCCTTCTGCATGGAAGGAAAGTGCACTACCCACTTGGGTACCACCCCTGCCCACGATGCTATCATGATTCACTAAACTCACTTTTTGGATCAGTCACAGATTTTAAGTAACAGATTGGATCATTTTCAAATCAGAACAAAAGACATAGTACTTTGCTTTCCACTGGATTAGAGAAGATCCAAAATAATTTCAAATTTGTGCACCCAGTTCTTGTTTTTTAGTCATTAATGATGTTTGCTGTACAGTCATTCCATCCTGTCAAAAGAACAGTTCAAACATCATTAAAAGCCCAAAATTACTGTGACATTCATGCCCATGATGAGTGTATGTAAACCTCTGACCACAACTGTATCGAACTGAAAGTGGAAAAACACAAAACAAGCTTGACCTTAGCATTGAATTCATTCTTGGCTTTGTAGTATTCGTCCACAGCACTCTGCAGAACAGACAGACGAGTCTCCAGCATCTACAGACAGAAAAAGAAAAACAAGTTATTTGTCGTTTTCATACTGAGCTGGAACCGTTAAAGGTCTGGCTGAACTTTATCTGTCTACATCCAGAAGAATTAACTCAAAAATATTTCTGTGAAGGCTCTCAGTTGTCCAGGTGGTTTCCACAGTAGAGAAGCTTGAATCTTCAACTCTCGCATCAAGCAACCCAGTCCAGTCGAAAACTCAAGCTTCTCTACTAACTCAGAAACACTTTAAGAACTAATCTGTCACATCCTGGCATCTAGTAAATAAAACTAGACAAAATGAGGACAACTTAAAACCACCTATATAACTGAAGGCTGAGGATATATTTAAATCCTCGACTGACAGGTTTATGTGTCGTTACCTTTTCACGGTAACTTGCTGTCACATAGTAATTGGCGAGTTCCTGGTGGTCATCATCTTGGTTATAAAGATCCTTCAGCGTTTCCTGTTCCTGCAGCTTACAGAACTGACGGCACACACACACAGTTACAGAGAATTTTACAGGTTTTACAGAATTTTAAGTCATAAAACTTTATACTCAGAAATTGTGAACTAAACAAAGGTAGTTTGCAGGAAGCAATCCTGAATGAACGGCCAATCTTATCACGGAAAAAGAACTTATTACATTTAGGTGATGATTGGGATCTTTTTTCTTTTTTCCTTCTCTGCTCCTCTTTAATAGAGAAATGGTTCGATTGTTTTTAGTTTGGATGACTTTCCACTGCTGATGATGAAAAGCTGCCAGCCAAACCCAAAACCTTCACATTCATATTCCTACAGCTGTATTACAACTAGGGTGGCCAGATGTCCTCCTTTTGCCACAAATTGAGGTGGTTTTCGGCATTGTTATAGACAGTCCGGCTTCAGTTTCGAAATGCGTGTTTGAAATGCACATTTTTTTTAAACCACGAAATTCAAAACTGAAGCCGGACTGTCAATAACAATGCCGAAAACCACCTCAATTTGTGGCAAAAGGAGGACATCTGGCCACCCTAGTTACAACGGAGCTACGAATGTAAAACTAATCCTTGGCACAGGCTCTGTGTCTCTGATCAAGTCAAATCTAATTCAACATTGTGTTGCGTCCGAGTGACACTTGATGAATATAGGGCAATGCGAAAATACCCTCGGCCGTATGAGCATTGCTCTTTACAATTTGCATTCATTTAATTCTTAAGCTCTTATTGTCCTACGTACAATTTTTAAGTAAGACAATAGGAGCTATCAATCAATCAAAAACATTATTTAAGTTTTAAGAGCAGAAGTTGTGCAAATCAAGGAATATTTGTAGACCGCTCTCTGTGCATTTGCAAGTATTAATGAGACAAACTTAACTCTGGAGGAAGTTAGCAGAAGTTGGCATGCACACTAACATCTGCAAAATGTCCTTTAAATGACTCCAGAGGTGTCGGTAGGTTCCAAAAACAGCATTTTCAGTTTTAGAAGTGTTTATTTCTCGCTAGCTTTTACATAATATATGAGAAATATGTATATAAACACACAAACGAAGCGGTTTTGAAGAGAGCAGCCACTGACAATGGTGCGGCTCTACCTCAATGGCCGTCACGCCTGCCACTCACAAACAAAAGTGAACACATTGAAACAGAATGTGACTTTTTCACCTCTTAAAATGCCTCTTAAAATAGGTCAAGGTTAGCCATTTTTGAACTTATCCAAACTCTGTGTCCCAAGAATGTTCCCTTTGAATTTGAAGACTGTGGCAGTAACAGGACTGGACTTGTGCTGAGACAGATGGACACAATACCCAATGGCCATATTTGATGACCTTGGTTAAAAACCATTTCAGCAAAACCTTCTTTAAAACATTTTTTGAGTATAATTCTTCCATTTATCTGTAACTATAAATCCATAGGATTAAAATGGGGCATCTATGCAAAGCGAAGACAAGTGGTGGGCCGGTCCTTCTAAACTTCATGTGTTACAAGTCAAATCTGGGAGAAACTGCACTTTATGGCATTCACACCACCACAGAACCACCCCAGGTCCTGAATGGCAACCACCCAGGCAGACAACTGGTCCATTCCAACATCTCTAAACCGACCCTCTATCTGCTGCAGCCAGGTGAAATATGGGTATCCCCTTGACCTTGTCCAGCTACTGGGGTCCTCAACACTCAGGCGCCTGCGTGCTGGATCATGCACGAAAACTAAGCCACATGGCCAAAATGTCCTAGCTGACGCTCTCTCACAATGCAAGTGATCCCTGTGTATTATGATTGGGCAGCAAACATTCGATGTGTCTCCTGCTGGCTGGATGAGACAGCTGTGCTCGCTGCCTGGCTGGACATGGAGGGGAAGAACTGCCTTCCATATCCAACTGGGGCTATTTTCATGTCTCCCATTCCTCTCAAAAAAATCATGGTACAATTTCAATCTGATTATTTAGAGTACTATTCCAATCTGGGAACAAATAGCAAAACATTTTAAGCTTAGAGCTTTTCCTTTACACCGCCATTATTGGCAAATCCATCATTTATTCCTTCAACTATGGATGGAGCCTTTGATCAGTGGAGAGAGTTGGGACTATACTGGGGATCTGGACTCTGTATGTTCAGGATGTATTTGCCTAATTTCAGCATCTTCAAGAGAAATATGGACTGTCAAAGACAGATTTCTTTAAATACCTCCAGGTGAGACACTTTGTGAGGACTCATCTTGGCTATTTTGAAACAGCATTACCTAATAAGCTGGACCATTGTCTCTGGGAATGTCTTGTAGAAGAACATAAAGTCTAATTTATATATGATATGTTGCAAGAGCATGGACAAGTGAACATGGATGGTATAAAAATGGACAGAAAAGAACTAGGGATGGTAATATCTGAGGACATCTGGGACAGGGGTCTAAAATTTGATAATATGTGTTCCCTTAATGCCAGACACTGTCTGGTTCAGTTTAAAATTTTGCACAGGTTGCATTATTCAGGGCTAAAGTTACACAAAATTTTCCAAGCTGTGTCATCATTGTGTGAGAAATGTAGCCAAACAGATGCAGACTTACTCCAAAGTTTTACAGTATGTCCCAAACTGCAGAATTCTCAGTCAGAATATTCCCTTTCTACTGGCCTGCGATCACCTTAGTATTTGTCCTGTTTCTCTTGTTGCTTAATGCTGACAAATTATACTGTATTTCTTGTCTTTCTGATGCCTGATTCTGTTTTTTTCTCTCTGTGCAGCTCCATCCAGAGATGGGTGTGGTGTCTGTTTCTGAAACCCTCCTGTCCTGTGTGCCGGCAACATTTCCTGTATGTTTGTTCTGTAATTTATGTCTGTAGCATGGCCCAAGCAGAGGGTCACCCCTTTGAGTCTGGTCTGCTTGAGGTTTCTTCCTCAGAGGGAGTTTTTTCTTACCACTGCTGCTCTGGGGGTTGATAAGGTTAGACCTTAATTGTGTGAAGCACCTTGAGGCAAGTTTGTTGTGATTTTGCGCTATATAAATGAAAATAAATTGAATTGATCCAATTCCGGTTGTACTGGGGGCATCAGAACAATCTAAAAACCTACTGAACTCGCAGCACCATCTCCTGTCCTATGGCCTCCTTTGTGTAAGAAACTCAACCTTTTGCTCTGGAAAAATAAGGATGTACCAATTTTTAAAGTTTGGATGACAACATTGACTGATACCCTCCCCGTGGAAACGATTTGATACATAACAACAACCTGGAGGACTTGGAAATCAATGACCTCATTCATGGAAAAGATGGACAGTTAAGATTTGTCGCTCAAGCAGGAGGCTTTATCACCTCTAGGTGGCACTTAGAGGGAGGGGAAAGGGAAGGGTGGGCATCCTTTGGTTTGCAGTTTATTGTACGTACTTTGTCTTAATATTTGAAGAGGCAGGATGGCCAGTTGGTAAAAATTTGTACCACTGACATTACTATGCTTCACAGCAAAAATATGTGAAATGATAAAAACCATTTCAGTGACTGAGGAAACAATAAATAAATGAAAGAGTTACACAACTGCTATCCAGTTACAAGTGAATTTGATGATCTTCACTTATAAAGAGCTCTATGGCCCACAGCATCTAATTTCTAACGATGTAAACAGGAGTAGTCAGGAGATGACACATCACCCCCACAAATCAGTAATACAAAGTGTTGGGAGATCACCCAAATACACCCCTATGCTAAATACAAATGAAAGTGGTCAACTGGCTCTTGAGATGTCACGCTCACAAGCGAAAACTGACAGACATGCTGATCACGACAGACGGTGTGAACTGACGTAATCAAGCCACGCCCCGAGACGGTTCGCCCTCATGCTAGATGGGAAACTGTTTAGAGCAGCCAAATGTTCCAAAATTCCACAACCTAAGAGCAAAATCCTTTTTTGTGGGGAAGTCAGCAAAGAATCAGTACATGATTAACTTTGTGTGGACTGACCTGCAGGACCTGGTTTTTTGTGGATGTTTTCACAATTGCTGGCATGTGAATACCGGACATCTACAACTGTTTTGTCAGGCATACAAATACTTTGTTGTGGGTCCATGAACAAGATCATCATAAGACGTGTCTCAGATCATCACAGCAAAGGTGAGTTGCTTTGTGCACCGTTTTGTTTTTTTGAATGGCGGCAAGGAAAATCATGCACATCCACAGCGCACAAGTGAGTTTGTTGTTCCTCCGCTTAGCGAGACATGCAGGGAAAACACATGGTAAATACATTTCATACCAAAGGAACTTGCTTTAATGATTTTCATTGTTTCGTCACAAATGCGGAAGTTTGCGCGTTTACCGGCGTTCATTCACAAAACGCTGGTTCAGCTTTAGTGATAGTCACTGAAACAGCCTTCAACAGGCTGAAAACAGTCTGAAATTGTTTGAATCCTGTTCTCACATGTGGACTGTCCGGTTGTCCACTCTGTGAGATCCAACAACTCTGCTGATTCGGCTTGAACAATCGTTAATAAAACTGGAGCTCCGACAGGCCAATAACAGTCTGATTCTTGACTTTCTTTTCTTGTTTGAGTCTACATTGTTTGACTCCTGTGAACTGTCCCATTGTCCACCTTGTGAGAGCTGAAAAACACAGTTTCCGAATGAGGGAATCCAGCTGCCAGCATGCCGGTATGCTGCTGGCATCCGGGTTTGACTACGGTTCAGATGGAGACTGTATGCACTTATGTAAGTTTATAGAACATGAACATGGCTGTATGAACATGTGCTGTCAGATGATGGCTGTGAGACCAGCTGCATGCACCACTTATGATAAAGACAAAAAAATAAAGACAAGCCAAACAGCCTGTAAAATCACTTCCAAAACCCAGTTACTTCACAGATGATAGAGTGTGTGGGGAAAAGTCATAATCAGAGCAAATGATGGGGAAAGACTGAAGTGGCTTTAACAGAAATGTGTCAGTTGCAGCTGTTCAGCAACTCAGCCACCACGTGTACAAAGGCCTCTGGTGTGAAACAGGAAGAAAAATCAACCTCAGTGATGTAGCTGGTGACTGCAGCTGTTCAGCAACTCGGCCACCACGTGTACAAAGGAAGAAAAATCAACCTCAGTGATGTAGCTGGTGAGTGCAGAGGGCAGTGATGGAGGTGATGAGTGTACCTGTCTGTAGAGGCTGAGGGCGACTGGCTGGTTCCTCAGAGTCATGAAGAAATCTCCTCTGTTCATCTCATTCTTCAGAAAATTCACCACTGTGTACACTGACAATAAAAAGTACAAATGACACACTCCATTAAAGTGAAGAAAAAAAAAACATCAGTTTCTACATCACACCACAAACCAAGTAGAATATCAATTCAATTTATTACATTCATATTTATATAGCGGCAAATCACAACAAAGCGCTTCACACAAAACCTGACCGACCCCTAGACTCAAGAGCAAGCACACAGGCAACAGTGGTAAGAGGCGGCACAGTGGATTAGTGGTTAGCACTGGTGCCCCACAACAAGAAGGTCATGGGATCACTTCCTGCCCTTTCTGTGTGGAGTTTTCATGTTCTCCCTGTGTCTGCTTGGGTTTCCTCCACTTTCCTCCCACAATCAAAACCTGCTTATTTAGGGTCTGCTCCTTTCTCTGCCCCTGAGCAAGGCAGCGTCTCTACATCTGGAGTCGGTCCCCAGGCGCGGACTGTAGCTGCACACTGCCCCTAGTGGTTGGATTGTGCCTCACTGTAATTAGGAAGGTTAGATGCAGAGGACACATTTTGTTGTATGTACGTATAATGATGGAGAAACTCGGTCTGACGATATTGAGGAAGAATCCTCAGGCAGACCAGACTCAGACGGGTAACCCACTGCTTAAGTCATTCTAACAGTTACAAGGTTTTTACAAACTTTTACTAAGCTGAAGAAACAGGAAATCAAAACATGACGTAAGAACAAAAGAATATGGATTCAAGAAGTCCATGGAGGTCTTTGCACCACAGGCAGGGGTCATCCAGCAATCTTCATTCTGTCAGTGGACCTGTTCCTGCAGCAACATCCATTCCAAACAGAGTGCAGTGTGCAGTCTGTCAGTCAGGCACCCTGTCTTCAGTAGCCATCTCGCTATTTGTATCTCGGACAGACAGAAAAAGAGCAGAATCAGTCTCTACAAAAACTACACCAAACATATCATTCATAAGCAGTAAATCAACAGGAAAACAGAGAAAAAACTAAGGTGATCGCCAGTCGCTAGCCCGAAGCTTCACTAACAGACCCAGAATTTAGATAAAGTTCAGGCCAAGACCTGTTCCATTACTAATAACATTAATTTAAACTGGAAAGGAAGCATAGTACCATACTATGCCAGTATGCTAGGCCATACAAAAGGGAGAAGAAATGTGTCTTAAGTCTGGACTTGAAAGTCTCTACAGTATCAGGCTATTTTATCTCCATAGGAAGATCATGCCACAGAATAGGGGCATGATAATAGAAAGCTCTGTGACCTACAGACTTTTTATTTACCAAGGGACACAAAGTAGTCCTGCACCCAGAGAACGGTACGGTGGGGTTTAATTAGGTCAGCTAAGTAGGAAGGTGCTAGTCTGTGAACAATTTTATAGGTTATCAGCAGAACCTTAAAATCTGATCTTACTGGGACAGGAAGCCAGTGAAGAGACGCCAAAATGGGTGTAATGTGGTCAAACTTTCTGCTTTGTGTCAAAGGTCTGGCATCATCATTTTGAACCAATCAGAGAGCCCTCATGCTGGACTGCGGTAAACCAGAAAATAGAACATTGCAGTAGTCCAATCTAGAAGAGATGAACGCATGGATCAGGGTCTCAGCATCAGCAAAAGACAGGATGGGACGAATCTTCACTATATTTCGCAGTTGGAAGAAAGCAGTCCTCGTAATATCTCTAATGTGGAGGTCAAAGGACAACGTAGGATAAAAAATTACCCCAAGGTTCCTCATTTTGTCAGTGTGATGTATGACACACACGAGCCTAGGCTAAGCATGAGCTGGTCAAATTGATGCCGATGTCTCATTGGACCAAGAACCATCAATTCAGGCTTAGAGTTTAAAAGTAAGAAATTGCTAGACATCCAACTTCTCACTGATGCAAGGCAATCTTCTAAGGACTTTATGTGAACAAGGTTACCAGCAGTTATCGGCATGTATAACTGAGTATCTTCAGCATAGCAGTGAAAGGTAACCCCAAAACGCTGCAATATGTGCCCAAGGGGTGCTATATAAAGGGAGAAAAGCAGGGGGCCCAAGACAGACCCCTGTGGAACCCCAAATTTCATGTCACTAAGGTTAGAGGTAGTGTTACTGTACAAAACACAGTGAGCACGACTGGTCAAGTATGACGTTAACAACAGAAGGGCACTCCCAGTAATCTCAAAATGATTCTCAACCCTATCAAGCAGAATATGATGATCCACTGTATCAAATGCAGCACTGAGATCTAACAGCACCAGAATCATAGTGGTGTCTGAATCCATTGCATGCAGAAGACCATTCACCACTTTAGTGAGAACCGTCTCTGTGGAATGATATTTTCTAAAAGCAGACTGCAGTGGCTCAAAGAGATTATTCTCAGTAAGGTGGTCCACAAGCTGTCGTGAAACCATAATTTCCAGCACAGTCGGCCCAAGAGTGGGCCACAGCTCCTTTAGTTGGGATCAGATTGAATAAGCAGGTTGTGCTTTTTGTAGACGTTACGAGTTTTGTCAGCACGCCTAGTGAGATACTGTCAAATTCTGTAAATCTAGGTAATACTTCAGTAATGGCGCCCACCTCAATAGCATAGATAGATAAACTTTATTGAGCTCACAGAGGAGAAATTCACGTTACGTCAGCTCTTAAGATAACACACAAGGTGGGTGCAAGTAAAGGAAAATGTTCATCGAACAGTGTGCACAAGGATAAGCAATAATAAAAATAATACTTGTAACAGTACAAGACATAAGAAATGAGGTAGAAATAGAATATATATATACACACACATACACCCATACACGCATACCAGTGAGGAAAATACGTATTTGAACACCCTGCGATTTTGCAAGTTCTCCCACTTAGAAATCATGGAGGGGTCTGAAATTTTCATCTTAGGTGCATGTCCGCTGTGAGAGACATAATCTAAAAAAAAACAACAACAAAAAAAAATCAGGAAATCACAATGTATGATTTTTTATAATTTATTTGTATGATACTGCTGCAAATACATATTTGACCCCCTAGCAACCAGCAAGAATTCTGTCTCTCACAGACCTGTTAATTTTTCTTTAAGATGCCCTCTTATTCTGCACTCTTTACCTGTATTAATTGCACCTGTTTGAACTTGTTACCTGTATAAAAGACACCTGTTCACACACTCAATCAATCACACTCCAACCTGTCCACCATAGCCAAGACCAAAGAGCTGTCTAAGGACACCAGGGACAAAACTGTAGACCTGCACAAGGCTGGGATGGACTACAGGACAACAGGCAAGCAGCTTGGTAGAAGACAACAACTGTTACGATTATGCTGCAAATAAGTATTTGAACACCTGTGAAAATCAATGTTAATATTTGGTACAGTAGCCTTTGTTTGCAATTACAGAGGTCAAATGTTTCCTGTAGTTTTTCACCAGGTTTTCACACACTGCAGCAGGGATTTTGGTCCACTCCTCCATACAGATCTTCTCCAAATCTTACAGTTTTGTCCCTGGTGTCCTTAGACAGCTCTTTGGTCTTGGCTATGGTGGACAGGTTGAAGTGTGATTGATTGAATGTGTGAACAGGTGTATTTTATACAGGTAACAAGTTCAAACAGGTGCAATTAATACAGCTAAAGAGTGCAGAATAAGAGGGCTTCTTAAAGAAAAATTAACAGGTCTGTGTGAGCCAGAATTCTTGCTGGTTGTTAGGGGGTCAAATACTTATTTGCAGCAGTAACATACAAATAAATCATTAAAAAAAAAAATCATACTTGTGATTTCCGGATTTTTTTTTTTTTTTTTTTAGATTATGTCTCTGACAGTGGACATGCACCTAAGATGAAAATTTCAGACCCCTCCATGATTTCTAAGTGGGAGAACTTGCAAAATCACAGGGTGTTCAAATACTTATTTTCCTCACTGTATATACATACACCCGTACACGCATACCCATATGCACACACATACCTATACACATACAAATATACATATGCATATATATAAACATGATTGGGATTGAAAAGGAGATAGGAGCATCTTCTTTACAATATGTGAAATAGAGTTTAGATGTGATAAGGTGACATTACTGCTGGGATTTGTGAACGAGTTGTTATTGCATGTGATTTGTGGACATATTATTGCATGTGGTTATTTCACAGTGTTACTGTACAGTCTGACAGCAGCAGAGAGGAACGACCTGCGATATCGTTCCTTCTTGCACTGAGGGTGCCTTAGTCTGTCACTGAACAAGCTGCTCAGCTCCACTACAGTCCAGTGCAGAGGGTGAGAGGAGTTGTTCATGATGGATTTGAAATTGGTTAACACCCTCCTCTCAGCCACCTCCTCCAGAGACTCCAGAGGACAGCCCAGGACAGAGCTGGACTTCCTGACCAGCTTGTTCAGTCTCTTTCTCTCCCACTCTGTGCTGCCCGGGGCCCAACAGACAACAGCATAGAGGAGACCTGAGGCTACGACAGAGTTGTAGAAGGTCTTAAGTAGAGACCTGCTCACTCCAAAGGATCTCAGTCTCCTCAGGAGGTGGAGGCGACTCTGGCCTTTTTTGTACAGGGCGTCGGTGTTGTGAGTCTAGTCCAGTTTGCTGTTGAGGTGAACACCCAGGTATCTGAGACTGTCTACAGTCTTTATGTCTTCCCTCTGGATGTTCACCGGTGGATGAGGTGGTGGTTTCCTCCTGAAGTCGATCACCATCTCCTTTGTCTTACTGGTGTTGAGACACAAGTGGTTGCGCTCACACCAGTCCACAACGTCTGATGACTGACCGGTACTCCAGCTCGTTCCCCTCAGACACGTGACCCACAATGACGGAGTCCGAGAACTTCTGGAGATGGCAGCTGTCCATGTTGTAGGTGAAGTCCGAGGTGTAGAGGGTGAAGAAAAAAGGCAAGAGGATGGTGCCCTGGGGGGCCCCGGTGCTGCACCTTACCACCTCAGACTGACAAACGCGCAGCTGCACGTACTGCAGGTGGTCAGTGAGGTAGTCGATGGTCCAGGCAGCGAGGTGTCCATCCACTCCTGCCTCCTCCAGTTTCCCCCTCAGCAATGCCGGTCTGATAGTGTTAAATGCGCTGGAGTAATCAAAGAACATGACTCTCACATCGCTCCCGCCGGTCTCCAGGTGGATGAGCACTCGTTGCAGTAGGTAAATGACAGCGTCATCTACCTTGATGTTGGGCCTGTAGGTGAAATGCAGTGTGTCCAGGGTGTCGCTCACCACGATGCGGAGGCGAGACAGGATGAGCCGTTCCATGGTCTTCATGAGGTGGGAGGTCGGGGCAATTGGTCTGTAGTGGGCCGGTTCCTTGGCGTGCAGTGTTTTGGGAACCGAGACCACACAGGAGGTCTTCGACAGGGTGGGGACCACCCCCAGGCTGAGGCTCATTTTTAAGATGTGGCTGAGGACCTCACAGAGCTCATCTGCACAGGTCCTCTGCAGCCTCGGGGAGATCCCATCAGGTCCTGTTGCTTTCCTCTGCTTCAGCCGCAGGAGCTGGCCTCTCACCTCGGTTGGAGTTACAGTGAGGGGGGAGGGAGCTGGGGTGTGAGCTGAGGTGGGCTGGAGCTGAATACAGTCGTGGGGAGGGGCGGGGGGGGAACGAGGTCCGGGGTGCAGTGAAGGTGACCAGGGGGTAGAAGGTGGTGAGTCAGAGGGACTGGAGGGCTGGCTGCTGGAGACGTGGAGGGCCGGGAGCAGGCAGGGGTGCAGGCATGGAGGAGCCAAAACGGTTAAAGTAGCCATTTACCTCCTGTGCAAACCAAGAATCCCCATCTGCAGTCCTGCTGGCACCCTGCCCAAATCCGGAGGCGGTCTTGAGGCATCTCCACACGTCTCTGACATTGTTCCGGGCCAGCTGCTCCTCCATCTTCTCTCCATACACCTTCTTGGCTGCACAGATCTTCCACTGGAGCTCCTGTTGGACTCTATGCTGCTCCTCTCTGTCTCCCGAGTTGAAGGCCCTCTTCTTTTGGTTCATCAGGGCCTTCAGCTCGGGGGTCACCCAGGGGTGGTTGTTGGGGAAGCGCCGTACCCTCCGGGTGGGCACAGTGCTCTCCACACAGAAGTTAACGTAGTCAGTGATACACTGGGTCAGGCCGTTGATGTCTTCACCATAAGAGGTTTGAAACATGCTCCAGTCTGTGGTTCTGAAACAGTCCCTCAGCCTCTCAGTGGCCTCTTCAGTCCAGAGGTGGAGGTGTAAGCGTCCTCCACATTAGTGTAAAAAAGGTCCAATATTCTATTGTCCCTGGTTTTACAAGTGACGTACTGGAAGAATGTGGGGAGGTTGGCGGAGAGGGAGGCGTGATTAAAGTCCCCGGTGATGAGGAGGAGGGCGCGGGGGTGTTGCGGCTGCAGCCGCGTGACTGTGCTGTGAATCCGCTCACAGGCAGCGGTGGCGTCTGCAGAGGGAGGAATATACGCGCAGAGCATAATCACACTTCCAAACTCACATGGGAGATAATACGGCCTCATGCTCACCGCAGGTAGCTCCACATCCGAGGAGAAGATCTGATCCTTCACGTGAATATGATATATGCACCATTTTCTCGCTCACATAAATGGCGAGCCCCCACTTCCGCTCTCCGCCAGCGTCCTGTCAGCGTGGATGAGTGTGAAGTCGAAAATGTTAGAGTCCAGTACATGTTCATCCAACCACGTCTCCGTGAAACATGAAACTGCAGTTTTTACACAGCCTCTGGAAACGGGTTAGCGCTGCTAGCTCCTCGGTCTTGTTGCGGAGAGACCTTACATTCCCTGTGACCACAGACGGAATATAAGTCCTTCTCCGCTTTGTCCGGCCGCCCCTGCAGCCCCTACGTTTCTTCCGAATGTCTGCAGGTACGTCCGGGTGCTCAGCATAGTGGGGACCCGGCCCACTGTGCATTGACTCTCTTATTCCAAGCAGCTGATCCCGGCTATAAACAATGGGACATCCAGAGGAAACAAAGGAAACAAAGGGATTTCTCCGCGCTGCCTCAAAAAGTTCAGAGAGCATCATGAAAATAATCAAAAGAGTAACAAAAGTGGGTTTCCCATGTGCATACTTGCACAGGGTACCACCCACTGCAAAAAAAAGACAAATAAGCACCATTAAAAATATTAAAAAATAGCAAAAGTAGGAAAAGAGGGGGGAGAGCTGAAATAACAGGCAGCTGCTTCAACAGCACCATCTTGAAAAAAAAGGGAGGGTGTAGTGGCTGGGTTAAGGCATGCTGGGATATGTTTAACCTAATGTCTTCTATTTTCTTCTTAAAGTAATCTAAGAAATCTTGTGCTGTAAAAGGAGAGCGAACTACAGGTGGTTGTCCATGAATAAGTGTTGCCACCATGTCGTACAGGAACTTTGAGTTATGCTTGTTTTTGTTGATCAAATCAGAGTAGTAGGTCCACTTTGTAGCCAATAATGCGTGATTATAGTCTAAGATAGCATCACGCCACACAAGGTGGAATACTTCTAATTTTGAACAAGGCCATTTCCGTTCTAGACCTCTTGCTTTATGCTTCAATCACTGAACCAAGGTGACTGTTTTTTTTTTGGGGGGGGGGGGTGGTTTTAACATAGGTGGAGCGATCATGTCAAGTGTGGCTGTGAGCGCTGAGTTTAAGCTGTACACAAATGATAAATGGACTGCATTTTTATGGCGCTTTTCTACCTGTATCAGATGCTCAAAGCACTTTACAATAATGCCTCACATTCACCCCAATTTCAGGGTGCTGCCATACAAGGTGCTGACTACACACTGGAAGCAAGTAGGGAATTAAGGACCTTGCCCAAGGGCCCTTCGTGATTTTCTGGTCGGGCTGGGATTTGAAGCAAGGATCCTCTGGTCTCAAGCCCAACACTTAACCACTAGACCATCACCTACTCTAAACTGTCTACTGAATGGTCATATTCTGAAAGTGAAGCTAAGATAGATATTCTAGCTCCGAGTTCAATTGTAGTTGAAGACTTGATGTTTCACCGCAATGATAAATAAGGTTCTTGTTCCAGTAAACATGGCAACGAGTCTGTAAACTTAAGTGAGTGATCAGAGACCACTGACGCAAGAGGCATGATGTCAATATTTGTGACAGCAATACCATGAATGAGGACCAAATCCAGGGTATTTCCACTAATGTGTGTCGAACCTTGAATGCAATAATGAAATCCTAATATATCCACGATGTCCATGACTGATTTGCAGAGGGGGTCAGAAGGCTTATTTATATGAATGTTGAAGTCACCAACAATCAGAATGAGATAAACTCTCCAAATTCATCTATGAAATCACAATATGGGCCCGGGGGCCTATATACTGTGACAAAATAGCATGGGTGATTTTTATTCTCCTGACCTTGGCTATACATAGTATCCTGGGCAGAGCGGAGAGTCAGATGTTCAAAAGAGTTATACAACCCCAATTCCACTGAAGTTGGGATGTTGTGTAAAATGTAAATAAAAATAGAATCCAATGATTTTCAAATCCTCTTCAACCTATATTCAATTGAATACACCACAAAGACAAGATATTTAATGTTCAAACTGATAAACTTTGTTTTTGTGCAAATATTTGCTCATTTTGAAATTGATGCTTGCAACAGGTTTCCATAAAGCTGCGACAGTAGTATGTTTCCCACGGTGTTACATCACCTTTCCTTCTAACAACACTCAATAAGCGTTTGGGAACTGAGGACACTAATTGTTGAAGCTTTGTAGGTGGAATTCTTTTCCATTCTTGCTTGATGTACGACTTCAGTTGTTCAACAGTCCGGGGTCTCCGTTGTCGTATTTTGTGCTTCATAATGCGCCACACATTTTCAACGGGCGACAGGTCTGGACTGCAGGCAGGCCAGTAATTGCACATATATACATACAACAAAACTTCCATCCATTCATCCATTTTCTTCCGCTTTATTCGGAGTCAGGTCGCGGGGGCAGCAGCTCAAGCAAAGCCGTCCAGACCTCCCGATCCACACACACCTCCTCCAGCTCCTCCGGGGGAACGCCAAGGCGTTCCCAAGCCAGCCGAGAGATGTAGTCCCTCCAGCGTGTCCTGGGTCTTCCCCGGGACCTCCTCCCAGTGGGACGTGCCCGGAACACCTCTCCAGCGAGGCGTCCAGGGGGCATCCGGAAAAGATGCCCGAGCCACCTCAACTGACTCCTTTCGATGTGGAGGAGCAGCGGCTCGACTCCGAGCTCCTCCCGAGTGACCGAGCTCCTCACCCTATCTCTAAGGGAGCGCCCAGCCACCCTGCGGAGGAAACTCATCTCGGCCGCTTGTACCTGCGATCTCGTTCTTTCAGTCATGAGCCAAATCTCATGACCATAGGTGAGCATCGGAACGTAGATCGATCGGTAAATCGATAGCTTTGCCCCCCTACTCAGCTCCCTCTTCACCACGACGGTCCGATACAACGACCGCATCACTGCAGATGCTGCACCGATCCGTCTATCGATCTCACGCTCCATCCGTCCCTCACTCGTGAGCAAGACCCCGAGATACTTAAACTCCTCCACTTGAGGCACAACAAAAGTCAAGTGGAGGAGTTTTGCAGAGGACAACAAAACTTGTCCTCTGCATTTAACCAATCCTAATTACAGTTGGACAATGTTTCTGTGTAGGCTCTCAGTTGTCCAGGTGGTTTCCATAGTAGAGAAGCTTGAATCTTCGACTGGACTGGGTTGCTTGACGCGAGGACGTTTCGCTTCAAATTGCAGAAGCTTCCTCAGCTAAAATTCTTGCTCTGAAAGTCTGATTTCTGTCTGACTCTTGTAGAGACGAATAAACAGAAGCCAACTAAAGCTGGAGTTTTAAACCTAACCAGACCCCTCCTGCCCTGTCATTAGGAGAGTGCTAACTAGAGCACAATAGTTGCTAATTAGAGCTATTGTCTAGTCACTAGCCTATAGCAGTCTGCCTCTCAGCCCTAAATAAGCATGTTTTTGATTGTGGGAACCAGAGCTTGCAAACGCCACACAGAAAGGCCGGGAATCGATCCCACAACCTTCTTGCTGTGAGGCACCAGTGCTGACCACTAATCCACCGTGCCGCCTGTGTGCGCCGATGAGCAGTCTTCATTTAAGGGTAGGACAGCAGTAGGTTTCAGCGAGGTTTCACATGAACCAATCATATCTAACTGGTGATCCATAATTAGATCATTAATCAACAGTGATTTTGAGTACAGTGATCTTATGTTAATGAGACCCAAACTGAGGACCTCAGTGGGGTTGACAATTGGACTATTGGGATTTGGGGGTGGTTCTGGAGTAGTATATAGAAGATGCCTAAAATAAGGTTTAGGTTTAAGAAGTTCCACACAGGTTGTAGGTAGTAGAGACAAAATATTTCATGTTGCAGGAACAGCCAGTGGGCCATCAAGCTTAATGTCATCCAGTGGGGTCATGGGTATTATATTTGCAAAGCATTTCCCTCTGTGCTCTTTATGGACACGTCTGTGGAAACAAGCTCCACTCTCAGCCTGAAGAATTTCCCTCCCTGCCACATAAACTGCACTATCACCATGGTGGTCTTTAATTTCCCCACATTAATCATAGGCCGTGCGGGTTCTCTCATCACCTGCTCCGTGATATCAACAATGTCAATGACGTTAGTTAAGGTTTTCCTGAACATTAATCACAGCATTTTATTTAGACTGTGTGTAAGATACCAAGTACTTTGGACAAAAATTCTTTAATCTTGTAAAAATTTATTGTCTAATACAGTACTGCATATAAAATGGTAAAAAAGTTACTAAATACTAGTAGTAGTACTAGTAATAATACTATGTTTGCCCAAGGGGTTGATAAGGTTAGACCTTACCCCTGTGAAGCAACTTGGAGTGATTTTGTTGATTAGGCGCTATAAAAATAAATAGAATTTTGAAGTATGTAATGATAACAGTTTAACAGTTTATTTATTTAATGCAAAAATATAACAATCTCAGGGCACTTACAATCTTTAAAAGATTAAAACATAACAAAATAAAATAATCTGACTATAAATAAAAAACAAATAAAAATGCAAAAGAAAAATAACAGTACTAAAATGGACTCAGAATACTTGCTTAAAATAATGTGATTTCAATTGTCTTTTAAAACTGTCCAAATCAAGTAGTTTGATATGACTAGGGATAGAGTTCCACACTTGTGGGGCTGCCCACGTGAAGGCAGGAGTCCCAACCCGGGTCCTATACCTGGGGACCTTGAGGTTGAGTTGGCTGCTGGAGCGTAGTTGTCACGGTGGTTTGTGAACTGCAATCAGATCTTGAAGGTACACTGGTGTGAGCCCGTTAATGCACTTGTAGGTCAGCAGTGCAATCTTGAAGGAGACTGATAGAGAATTTTCAAGATATTTATCAATTGTCTTTGATCCTGTCTTTCATATATATATATATATATATATATATATATATATATATATGTGTGTGTGTGTGTGCGTGCGTGCGTGCGTGCATGAGAATTTCACTCAATATTACTTTTCTAGTTAATCACTTAACTGCTCACACTGTGAAATTACCTTTTGCTTGCATGAGAAGTGTGAGAGTGTAGGCCTTGTTTTCACTAAGCACAGATGTACATTTTAATTAACAGTTCAGCCTTGAGCAGAGAGCAATGTGACCTGTACACCAGCTCAGGGTTGATGCTGTTTTCTTCATGTTATGAGAAGACTTACAGTAGTGTTCAGAATAATAGTAGTGCTGTGTGAGTAAAAAGATTAATCCAGGTTTTGAGTATATTTCTTATTGTTACATGGGAAACAAGGTACCAGTAGATTCTCACAAATCCAACAAGACCAAGCATTCATGATATGCACACTCAAGGCTATGAAATTGGGCTATTAATAAAAAAAAAAAAAAAGTAGAAAAGGGGTGTTCACAATAATAGTAGTGTGGCATTCAGTCAGTGAGTTCATCAGTTTTGTGGAACAAACAGGTGTGAATCAGGTGTCCCCTATTTAAGGATGAAGCCAGCACCTGTTGAACATGCTTTTCTCTTTGAAAGCCTGAGGAAAATGGGACGTTCAAGACATTGTTCAGAAGAACAGCATAGTTTCATTAAAAAGTTGATTGGAGAGGGGAAAACGTATACGCAGGTGCAAAAAAGTATAGGCTGTTCATCTACAATGATCTCCAATACTTTAAAATGGACAAAAAAAACAGACGTGTGGAAGAAAACGGAAAACAACCATCAAAATGGATAGAAGAATAACCAGAATGGCAAAGGCTCACCCATTGATCAGCTCCAGGATGATCAAAGACAGTCTGGAGTTACCTGTAAGTGCTGTGACAGTTAGAAGACGCCTGTGTGAAGCTAATTTATTTGCAAGAATCCCCCGCAAAGTCCCTCTGTTAAATAAAAGACATGTGCAGAAGAGGTTACAATTTGCCAAAGAACACATCAACTGGCCTAAAGAGAAACGGAGGAATATTTTGTGGACTGATGAGAGTAAAATTGTTCTTTTTGGGTCCAAGGGCCGCAGACAGTTTGTGAGACAATGCCCAAACTCTGAATTCAAGCCACAGTTCACAGTGAAGACAGTGAAGCATGGTGGTGCAAGCATCATGATATGGGCATGTTTCTCCTACTATGGTGTTGGGCCTATATATCGCATACCAGGTATCATGGATCAGTTTGGATATGTCAAAATACTTGAAGAGGTCATGTTGCCTTATGCTGAAGAGGTCATGCCCTTGAAATGGGTGTTTCAACAAGACAATGACCCCAAACACACTAGTAAACAAGCAAAATCTTGGTTCCAAACCAACTAAATTAATGCCTCGCAGATGTGAAGAAATCATGAAAAACTGTGGTTATACAACTAAATACTAGTTTAGTGATTCACAGGATTGATAAAAAAGCAGTTTGAACATAATAGTTTTGAGTTTGTAGCGTCAACAGCAGATGCTACTATTATTGTGAACACCCCCTTTTCTACTTTTTTTTACTAATAGCCCAATTTCATAGCCTTAAGAGTGTGCATATCATGAATGCTTGGTCTTGTTGGATTTGTGAGAATCTACTGAATCTACTGGTACCTTGTTTCCCATGTAACAATAAGAAATATACTCAAAACCTGGATTAATCTTTTTAGTCACATAGCATGACTATTATTCTGAACACTACTATAAATCTGTCTGAGAACAGACCGTGAGACTGGAGGTGGAGAGCCATAACAATTTTCACATCGATGTGAGAATAGACGATGTGGCGCTGCTGTGTTTTGTATATTGTCTTCTCCATATGTCTGTATGCAACTTTGTTTCAATAAATACAGGAGGTGAGTGGGCGGGGCCTTTAGAGCTGTCTGACGAGCAGTGATGATGGTCATGCTCGCCGACTCTCCCTCCTGATCAGGAAAGAAATTCAGTGTCTCCTCGCGTGGTCATTCTCTGTGATAATTTGAGTTGTCTTTTCCACCAGGTTCAACTCTGACATTTCATGGTGCTTCGGAGCTGGATGCCAATAGACCGGGGAGTCGTCAGCCTGTGACGGAGGACCCCGTGACAGACCGTGGCCGGGACCAGATCCCATGAGAGACCCTTTCTGGGGACGCGGACTCCTCCCTGACGGGTCAGCACTTACTGGGGTGAAGACATTCAAACCACCACGGGTGAGAACTGTTTTTCTTGCATGCATGGCGTGTGGCTGGGAGTCACCGCGGAGAAAAACCCCTTAATGTCTTTAAGCTTGACTGTAACGTGTGCAGTACAGTGAGGTCTGAGATACGATAAGGCTGTGAGATGCGAGTTAAAAATAATACAGAAGACAGCTAAAGTCCTCTAACGGGTCCGGAACAGCACGTAAAATCTGTACAGTGTCGGGTCAGTAAACCTTCGGTGGGTGGGCTGTAAAATTCTGGGATAAATCATTCCCTTGATATTGTCCACAGGAAATATTAAAAAACAGTGGAAACAGTGGAGTTAAAACGTGATAACAGCTGAAGTGCGGCGGTGTGAATGTGTTTGTGTGAATGAGAATATTCACAACGGAATCGCAGGTGACCTGGCATCTGTTTAACCAGCAGACATACTGTGAAGTATGTTGTGAACATTCTACGTATACGCACCACACCTGTTTGAAAGCCCACGAGCCTGGACAGAAGCCTTAAGCAAGGTCACCCACCTCTCAGAGGTCAAAGCGGTAACACTTTTCAGGCTGATCTCCCTCTGAGATAACCCCACGAACGGCTCCCACAGCAAACATGACACACAGCCACAGTCTACTGATTTTAGGTACATGGAGATTAACTATCCAGGGTCATCTAAACACTTAAACACGTGGCGAAAGCAGTTCATCTTCTCGGGGAAATTACAGCCGGATGCAACAACGGAATTAGCTGATAAAGATGAAAGTTAAAGACTGCAAAAAAAGCAAAAAAAGTGTGGGTTAGAAGATGCACTGAAGTGGAAAAATGAAGCCTGCAGGTGGCGTGAAGCTGAGAATAAGGCTAGAGATAAGTCGAGACAGGGACAAGATACACTTAAAGACATTTTTTATAATAAAAATGAAACTGATAATGAGACACCAGGGGGAATCCAGAGACCTCCCTCCAAATAATTCAGGCACAGCTCTTTATCCAGCTGCAGATAATATTGGAGCTGCAGCAAGTGCACCTGATCTGCCCTCCCCACCTGCATATTCTCATCAGACAACAGATGACAAATCACCACCTGTGTTACAACACTACACTGAAGAGCCCCCTTCTCCGACCCCTCCAACAATATTGAGGGGTGGTAAAGTTTTACCTGCCCCTCTGCTCGCTCAGGAAGCACCACAAAAACAAAAACAGAAACCACAAATGCATCTCGCTGGAGCAGAGATTTTTCCTTTAATTGAAGTAGCAAATCCACAGACAGGTGCAGGTAATAATCCAACAATGTTGGTATATCGCACCTGGACTCAAAAGCATGTGAAAGTCTGACTCCTCCTGAGGAAGATGTCGAGGCTTTTATTAATGATTTGAAGTAATTCAGATTATCTAAATGGTGTTGAAACACATCAGGTCTTGATGACCTCCCTACACAAGCATTGGGCAGCACTGAGGGGAGACTGGATGCCCATGAACACAAATGACCCCCCCTCAAATCTTAGCACTCGTGTGACAGCTGTATGTGAATGAATCAAAACTAAATTTAAGAGGAGAGCAGATTGTGAAATTGGAAAAGAAAAACAAAAAGATGGTGAGCCAGTTGAAGATTATGTCATAAGGATGACAAAGGTGTTTAAAGCACACAGTGGGCTGCAGGAGGACAATGATGATGAGGGACCGTGCAGGCAGCAGCTGAAAAATGCACTGCATGCAAATTCCAGCACCCCCATACATCAGTGGGTGAAGAAGCATTATATAGGACCGGCCAGTGGAACATTAATCATGCCACTCATGCTGAAAAAATGACTCAGACGAAAAAGAAGACCAAGACCTCTGGGGACATAATGTTGACTGACTGGTCACAATCAGAAGTGTTTTTTGCTGGACGAGGTCGAGGGAGTTTTTGTGGAAGGAGCAGAGCCGAGGACGGCAGAGACGTGGTGAGTTTGGTGGATTCAGTAAGGATGAAGTGTGCTGGCGATGTCATAAACCTGGTCATTTTGCACGAGACTGCACACGGCCAGGCTCTTGCGGCCCCCCCTCTTTTGGGAAGGCATGACTAACCGCAGAATCTAAGGCGGATAACGATCAGCTTCAGTATGTAGATGAGGGACATGAGACAGTAGTGGAGGTGGACGATTTGGAGTGTAGCGCAGATGACTTGTGCGCTTTGAGCGACATTTTACTCTGAGATGACCTAAACAGACCTGTTGTGACCTTGTGGGTGAATGGAGTTGATACTAAATTTTTGTGTGATTCTGGAGCATGTAGGACTGCCTGCAGGGATCGTGGGCTGGGTCTCAGAAATAAGGGCTGTTATCTGGACGTGAGAACTGCCAGTGGAGGGGTTATGCGTGTGCCAATGTCACAGCCTGTTACTATTTCTGACCCCAAGGGTAAAACGTGCCAAGTGTCAGTTCTCATCCAACCAAACTGCCCCTCTAACCTCCTGGGACGAGATGTCATGACATCACTGGGACTCAGTATCACTGCAACCCCAACAGGTCGAATGATTATTAAAACGCAAGATGAATTAATGGCAGGAGATCTTTTTGTGACAGAGGCCCTGGGGTTCCCACGCTATTATTGGTCCTTTGACATATCCCCGGAGCCCCCACATTGTGTCCCAGAAACATTATTGAGACAAGCCAAAGCACTTCCACATCCCGATTTCACCGAGTTTATGCCAAATGATGGCCTGCATGTAACCATGCACAACAAACTGTCCCCTGGATTTGATCCGAAATATGATGAGAGATTACAGAAATGCTCACCAGCCCTGCTGTCACTGTTGTACATGTTTTCTGACGGTCAGGGCATGATCGGGGTGGGAGTGCGTATTCCCAGGGAGGCTATGTCATGTTTTGTCGGTTATTCTGATCCTCACATCTCCCTGGCAAAAACACCTGATGCTTCATGGTCTGACATAGGGCTGTTTGTGACACGATCTATGGCAGCAAGAGACTGGACCCTGACAAAAGACGGAGAAGAATACAGTTCAGGACTGGATGCTTACTGATACAGACTAAACTGGATTGTTCCAGCACATGCCACAACTCATATGCATGGGAAACTACACAAAGGTGAACTTTATATTCACTGTCAGAAAGTGATGACAATGACCTGGCCACTGTTCCCGCATGCCTGTTGTCTCAGGGACCTGCAGATGTAGGATTGATAACAGGAATAAACCAATTCAGATACGACCTAAAACTGAATACAGACCTTGTATGCGACAGTATCCCTTAAAACCTGATGCTGTTGAAGGTATAAGGCCTGTAATTGAGGCTTTGCTGTCTGCAGGAGTGTTAATTGAATGTCCAGATTCACCTTGCAATACACCAATATGTCCAGTGAAAAAGGCACCCCCCTCCGTAGGACTGAGAATGGTGCAAGACCTTCAGGCTGTCAATGCTGCTGTGGTCCAAAGGGCCCCATGTGTTCCACATCCACACACACTGCTGAACTCCTTGAATCCCCAAGCCAAATGATTTTCAGTAGTAGATATAAGCAATGGATTTTTCTCTGTTCCTATTCATGAAGATAGTCAGGTTTGGTTTGCGTTCACATTTGAGAGGAAAAGATACACATATACCAGACTGCAATTTGGCGAAATTTATTCCACCTCATGGAAGCCAAATATTGTTGTATGTTGATAATATTTTAGTCGCATCAGAAACAAAACAGGCCTGCACTCGAGACACTTTAGCTCTACTGACCTTTTTGGCACAAAACGGTCATAAAGCCAGTAAGAATAAACTCCAGTATTGTCAATCACAAGTAAAATATTTGGGACATAATCTCAGTGCGGGGGGTCGCACTGTTCTTGAAGATAGAAAAACTACCATTTTGCAAGCTCCTAAACCACTGACAAAAACAAATGATGTCCTTCTTGGATCTAGTCAACTACTGCAGGCAGTGGATACCAAATTTTGCTGAAATAACAGGGCCCCTGTCAAACATGAATTATGGGGAAAATCTTCCCATTTCAGCTGTTTTGACATGGACAGAGCAAGCTGAACAGGCCTTCTGTGATGTTAAAAAGGCCTTAACCTCTACGACATTGCTGGCTTTGCCGGACTATAGCAAGCCTTTTCTTCAAATGGTTGATTGCAAAGGGGACTTTATGACATCAGTGCTCACACAGCAACATGGCAGTAAACTGCAACTGGTGGCTTTTTATTCCACCAGGCTGGACCCTGTGGCTAGAGCCACATTTCAGCGGAATGACATCGGTAGCCATTAAAGGTCTTTCAACAGAGGTGTCACACGGACATATTTTCTTGCACCACATCCCACACGAGCAGCACAGTTTTGAAGCTTCTGCAGCTTGCTCACACATTTAGGCGCTTCGAACAGGAGGGCATTGCAATAGTACTGGAGGTGACAAAAGAACAATCCTTTCAGTAGCTGGTTTATCCAGATACTTCCTGATTTGTCATATCCACTTGAGTTGATGATGTCCCTTCTGACAGATATAATTAACATGGTTCGTCATTTTGAGATGCTGGTCAAATACACCACCAAGGTTCTTCAGGGAAAAAACTGGTTTAATAAATGAATCTCCTACTTTCAGATCCTGAGTTGTCACTTTAGTCACTTGTTGAGTTCCAAAGAGCATGAATTCTGTCTTCAGATCACTGATTTTCAAATGATGAGACATCCATGCTCTGACCTCAGAGATAGATATAGATAAGATAGATAGCTTTATTTATCATTGTCATGACAACGAGATTTGCACACTCACATACCACAGACAAACTGCAATTAATCCACAATTATTACTTGTTCACCATAATAATGGCACACATCAGAAATTAAGACAACACATATACATTTGACATTGTTATGTGCACTAAAACTTGAACAGTCCGTTTTCCCAATTGAGGCGATGTGGTGTGTTACAACCGCTGCAACCTTGAGTCGCGCCGCCAGTCAGCCAGCTTGGGAAAGTGACGTTGACGGCGCCGGAGAGGGGAGGTGTTGATCGGGGAAGGGAGGGGTAGGGGGAAGGGAGTGGAACCATGCTTCAGAAGTCTGTCCGTTACCATGGATATTGTCTATGTGGGTTGAGATATGAAGAGCCGAATATCTCACCAAGGCCACATTCCTCAGGAGAAAAAACAGTGGGCAATTTGACCTTGATTATGGCTCACAGCAGTGAAAAACACTTTTCGAAGCTTCACTCGAAACCAAAACCAACTGTGAATTAAGAATATTCCCAATTATGAATTAAGAATATTCGCCAGCCTCCGAAACCTTCAGCATCAACTGCAAGGCACGCATCAGCTCCAAGGTGTCATCCACTTTGCGTCTGAGTTCAACAGTCATCGCAGTCTGAGAATGCACTGCCTTGCCAACCTCGTTAATCATGACGCCCAAGCGAGGGCCCGTGGTTCTTGATGCCGCCGTCTTGCCAATTTTCCAGTAGATCAGGGCAGCACATAAGCCAAAAAGTGCCAGCCTCACTACCATGAGACCAAAGTTGAATAAATCCTTGACGTCCTCCACAGAGAAAGGCACCAAGCATGCAACACGCCACGACCCCCAGGAGTCGAGGACATAGCCCACAGGATACGTTCCATCTGGGCAGGTAGGATTCCCCGGTCCTGACCTTCTTGTAGAAAAAATAGTGTCAATAGCGTTCAGAGACCAGTTGAGAAATTCCATGGTTAATCCAATAGTAGTCCAATAGATCCAGAATCCAATATAGTTTGAGGAATTCACCGTCTGGTGAGTAGGGACTTGAAGGTTAAAGGCAGAGAGATAAGGGAGAGTGGAGGAGATGCGACTGCCCTCATCGGAGTCCCAAGCTGTAAAAGATGCAGGCACAGAGGCTGCTAACAGCATCAGTCTGTGAGTTGTCTTCACCAGGCACAACTGATGGTTGTCAGCATACCTGCTAACCTGGACTTTGGGCAGATGCTTCTGGATAATACAGGGAGCACAGGTATCCCAGGAACACGACTGGGCAAGCACAACTTCCCTGTGGGACACTGTACTTCAACCTGTAGCGATCGGAAATGACGTTGATGATGATGATATGCTGGTCCCTATCCTGCAACCAGGCAAGCACATTTCCTGATATGTGAAACTGGCTTTGGAAGATCTCATTTAGTATGATCACGCTCACTGTGTCTAAGGCGGCTGAAAGGTCCAATAGGACCAGTTGTGTCACCTTCTGGAAGTCCATAGCATTGATGATATCTGAGTAGATCTTCACGAGCAAAGTCTCTGCACTATGGTACTCCTTGTACGCAGAGTTCATGTGAGAGAACCTGTTGATCTGCCTCAGGTGAGCAACATACTGTGTGAGACTGGCCTTCTCTACAAGCTTGGTGTATAATAAAAATGTTATTGTGCTGTTTTGCACCTGTCTTAAAGTAACCCTGAGAATGTACTTGTTATTCAACTTTGTTTTAGCATGCTGGGGTCAGTCTGACCTGGGAGTGAAGAGCTGGATGTACTTGTGATTATTCACAACTTTGTTTTTGTTGCTATTGTGTTGCTATTGACGACTGCGCTGAAGAGATGTTTTTGCAAGAGGAAATACCTTTTTGATGCCTGTTGATTAAAGAAATTATGTGCGCCAGGGAGTTTGAAATGGCCACTCACCCTCCCTTTGCGCACACACTAGAAAAGAGGAGGCAGAGCCATGCTCCGATAGAGTCTGCTGCGGGTTTACGTACGAACGCCCAGCCGGTTGACACGCGCACTCTGCCGAAGGTGTTGGCTCTCCACCTTAAAGGCGTCACGGTAAGAGAGAAAGAGATGTTTCATGCGCTGCAACCACTTGTGCTTGATGTAACTGCTTTTGTGGGGAATAAATATACGCCTGTTTGTTCTAGCAAAATGCAGTCTGTGTGATCATTTCTGTGTGCCGATCTGACCGAACCTTGTTTCAAAACATTTTTGGTGTTGTCGGCAGGATAACGAGGGGTGTTCAGACTACACAAAGAAATGTCTTGTTTTGGGAAAGGAAAAAGAGATGCAGAGGTGGCATCTCAACAGGAAGAAGTGGTCCCGGGGTGGGATGGGATTACTTTTAAGGAATTAGGTCAGCTTCTACGGCGACGTGGGGGACGCCCTGGGCCGTGGACTGGAGCAATTCCCACCGCGACTCCACCAGTTTTATGTGAGATGTTAAAGCGGGTGGAGGTTAAAGATAAAGCTCCATTGGGAGGAATTAGTGAAATGATGTGGATTTGTGCAGAAGCCTGGAAAGAGCGGGTTTTAACTTTAGATACAGTCCGCTCATCAGAATGTGCTAAATCACAAAAAGTGACAAAATTGGAGCAACAAGTAAAGCAATTGGAAATTCAGGTTAAAGAATTGGAGGATCATCTAACAACTGCTAAACAGTTGTTAGGAAAATCAGTGACATATATATCAAAAGCTACCAGAGCTAGGAGAAATAAGCAGCCATGTAATGTAAATACCAAACAGGTATGTTCATATGTGGCCGGGATGCCCCAGGATTGGGATCCTGATTGCTGGAATGGTGATATTTGGGGAGATGAAGGGGAAGATGAGGGAGGGTGGTATGATGGAGGAATAAGACCAGATCCACCACCTGGCCCGTTTAATTCACTTTATCCCTCGCTGGAAAAATTACAAATACAACCAATAATGCGGAGACGACAGGAACAACAGGTGGTGCCACCTGTATTAGGTCCATTACAAGACAATCAGGGACAAGTTAGACGAGGAGCAGATGGACAGCCCCTTCAGGGACTGATACCACAACCTCAACCAGCTCCTAGGCTAACAAATGTGATAGAAGATTACTCTCAGGAGGAAATTTCTCACATTACGGGGAAATTAAGACAAAAATCTGGAGAACCGCTAGATGCCTGGCTTAACCGCCTAGCGGAGGAGGGAGGTGAGGCAGTAACATTGGATAATGGAGATTACACTCGTTTTTCAGGCTTGAGCCTGGATAGCCGTGTGAATACAGAGTTTCAAGGTGTAGGGAGAGCAATGGGAGAAGCGGATGCATTCCCATTGGTGGATATGTATGCGGTAGCAGCTCAGGGAGTGTTTCCTAGCTATCAAGATTGGCCTGAAATTAAAGGGCAATGGGTAACGTTGAAAGATGCCGTTAACCGCTTGACAAGGTTGTGCACTCGTGAGTCAGTCTCCAGAGCAGCTAATGTTAACATACATGAGGGAGAGGTGCCAAAAATTATACGAGATGCAATAATACGTGACGCGCCCCCCCACTATCGGGCGGCGGTGTTAACAATACTGCTGGGAGCAGCAAAACTGACGTTTACTGCTATAAAGACGCGCTTGTTGGAATTAGCATCATTAGGAGATTGGACAGATGTAAGTCATAATCAGGAAGGAGCGCGACCTAAAGCTTACAGAAATGATGGACCTCCATGACCTCGTGGTCAACCTGGAGGAAGTAGTAGGAGTGAAATGTGGAAGGCATTGTTACGTGCAGGAGTCCCAGCTGAAGAAATAGACGGAGTACCGACTTCTGTTTTAGCTGAGAAATGTAAACAAAAGGGGCTGAAAATAAATTGCGTGTCGGGAATGCGCTCTGATGTGTTTGAATTGGCCTCATTGTTGAAAGAAATTGTGCAGGGAGAAAAGAAAGGAGTGAAACCTAGTGCCCCTCCCCTACAGGAGGAGGAGGAGGAGGACTCTGACGATGATCTGGTGCAAATAGCTGCAGTCTGGAAAGGAAAGAAAGACAAAAAGAAAGGGAAAAATAAAGAAAGGCGTTCTCGGAGCTTTGACCCTTGCGAGGAAGATTAGGATGATGGTCAAACTCTTGTGGCCCGCCGAGAATTAAAACAATGGTTCACAAGTGATATTAGACCCCATGTGCGATTGGAAATATTTTGGAAGAAATCAGTTCAGGTTACCTCGGCTTTAGTGGACACAGGAGCGGAGGCCTCATTAATTCATGGAAATCCAGAGAAAATGAAGGGACCAGTGGTTCCTTTAACCGGGTTAGGCGGACAGTTAGTGTATGGTAAAAACATAACACTACCGCTTAAAATTGGAAACATACCAATAAAAGTGTATACCGTGATAGTAACTCCAATCAACGAATGGATAATTGGTATGGACATTTTGGCCGGAATGACTTTACATTTAGAACAGGGTAAGTTTCAATTTGGGGTAGCAAACATAAGAATGATTTTGGTAGGAAAGGTTAAAATGGAACTCTTTCCTATACCAGAAGCTACACAAGTGATTAATCAGAAACAATATCGTATTCCTGGAGGACAAGCAGAAATTACTGCAACTATAAAAGACTACTTGGAGGCAGGAGTTTTGAAACCAGTGATGACAAAATGGAATAATCCATTGTGGCCAGTCCGTAAATCGGATGGCACGTGGAGAATGACAGTAGACTTTAGAGGTCTAAATAAACACACGCCTCCATTAACTTCAGCCGTGCCTGATGCTGTGAGCATAATTGAACGAGTGCAACATCACAGCGGCACGTGGTATGCTGTCATAGACTTGGCTAATGCATTCTTTACTATACCAATCCCAGAGGATAGGATGGAACAGTTTGCATTTACGTGGGAAGGACGGCAATATACATTCACAAGATTGCCACAAGGATATTTACACAGTCCCACTATTTGTCATAGAGTGGTGGCGGAGCATTTGGAACAGTTCCAGGTTCCAATGAGAATGATGATCTCACATTACATTGATGACATTATGCTTCAAGGAGATACAGAAGCAGAAGTAGTGGAATATCTACCGAAATTAGTGACTCATATGAAATCATTTGGCTGGGAAATTAATTCAGCAAAGATTCAGGGACCAGCTCAAACAGTGAAATTCTTAGGAATAGTTTGGAATAAAGGAGAGAGGGAAATCACACAAAAAGCTAAAGAGAAAATAGCTAACTTTCCAGTACCTCACAATAAAACAGATGCACAAAGATATATTGGTCTATTTGGATTTTGGAGACATCATATTCCACATTTAGGACAGATTTTGCAGCCTCTGTACCGGTGTACTAGGAAAAAGGAGGAGTTTGTATGGGGGGAGGAACAACAATGCTCATTTGATATGGCAAAGGAAGCCATACAACAAGCTGTGTCTTTAGGGAAAATGCAATCAGGACCAGTAGAACTTCAAGTGTCTGCTTTAAATGACTATGCTAATTGGAGTCTATGGCAGAAACAAAATAAGATACGCAAACCTTTAGGATTCTGGTCGAGGAAACTCCCAGATGCGGGTACGCGTTATACTCCCTTTGAGAAACAACTTTTAGCATGTTATTGGGCTCTAATTGAAACTGAATCACAAACAGTAGGACATGAGGTAATGATGAGAACTCAGATACCTATTCTCTCATGGGTAATGAGTAATCCTACCATACACCGAATAGGAACAGCTCAGGAAGCTAGTGTGATAAAATGGAAATGGTATGTGTCAGAGCGTGTAAAACCAGGTGAAAAGGGAGTTTCATTATTGCATGAACAGGTAGCTGATGCTCCCGAGGAGGATGAGGTGCCTTTTGAGGTTCAGCCATTGGAGGAATCTCCTGTTAAAGCAGGAAAACGATGGGATGATTTGTCAGATGATGAGAAGAGTCGAGCATGGTTTACTGATGGATCCTGTCAATATCAAGCAGGAAAAAGGCGATGGAAAGCAGGAGCTTTTAACCCACAATTAGGTCAGTCTCTGGAAGAATTAGGAGAAGGAAAAAGCAGTCAGTGGGCGGAGTTGAAGGCTGTGCATATGGTGGTCATGCAGGGAGGACCACAGGGCCTTCATATTTATACAGACTCATGGTCAGTGACCCAAGGACTACTTACCTGGATGCCTACATGGCATGCCACTAATTGGAAAATACATTCTAAGGAAGTTTGGGGAAGAGAATTGTGGGAAGACATTTGGGAAAAGGCTAAAACAATTCCTATTACTGTGATGCATGTTGATGCACATACTAAAGGACAAGACTCAGAAGCTTTATTTAATAAAGCTGCAGATCAATTGGTAAAAATAATGGTAGAACTAAGACAATCCAGCCCAGGATTGGCTAGATGGGCTCATGTCAAAGCAGGACATTGGGGAATTCAAGGTACCCTTAAATGGGCTAGAGACCGAGGTATTTATCTAAAATTGGATGATGTAAAAACAGCTATCACTGAGTGTGAACAATGTCAACACCACCGGAAGGGTGTTCCTCAACATTTGCATGGGCAGTTAAATTGTGGTAAAAGTCCCGGCCAAATTTGGCAGTTGGATTTTATTGGACCACTGCCCATGTCTAAGGGATGTAGACATGCATGCACTGCTGTAGATACATTTTCGGGAGTCTTGGTAGTGCATCCATGTAAATTTGCAAATCAAATGGCCACACTTAAGTGTTTGAAAATAATACAGCAGTATTATGGTTTGCCAGTACAGATTCAAACTGATAATGGTACTCATTTTACGGGGAATAAAGTAAAAGAGTGGGCCCAAGAACATCATGTTGAATGGATTTATCATATTCCCTATTACCCGCAAGCGGCGGGACTAGTAGAACGAATGAATGGGCTCCTTAAAGAGACCCTATTGAAGCTATCAAAAGATCGCACTATGCGACAATGGAAACAGGATTTGACCACTGCTGTGGATCAGCTGAACAATCGACCTTTAGGGTCAGGATCCACACCCTTGATAAGAATGATTTCAGGAGAAATGATAGAGCATACTACAGAAAGCATCAAAATGTGGAAAATTGATCCACAAGCGGAACTACCTCTCAGAGCAACTCCAGGCTCAGCAGGACTAGACTTAAGAACACTGACTACTGTCACATTGGTACCTGATCAAATTCAAGTGGTAAAAACAGGGCTAGGCCTACAGTGTCCGAAGGGCACATATGGGCACGTCCTGCCACGCAGTGGTCTATCACTTAAAGGGCTGACTATTCAGGCCGGGGTGATAGATGCAGATTACCAAGGCGAGATTGGAGTGGTTTGTAGATTGTATGGAGAACAACCCCTGATATTGAACAAAGGGGACAAAATTGCTCAATTAATAATTAAACCCTGTGAAATGGGGTTGGTACAGGAGATACCAAAACCCGTAGTAATAACTACACGAGGAACACAAGGTTTTGGTTCCTCAGATCAAGCAGGTGCCAAAGTTTGGGTGAAACAACCTAACGGACCGCCTAAGGCGGCAGAAATTATAGCTCAAGGGAATGATGCAACTGTTAGTATACTCTATCAGGGTGAAGAAAAATGGGTAAATGTGCCTATATCAAAGTGTTATGTAAGAGAAGACTAATCATTGTTATTCTATGAATAGTCTTTCTTCTGTTGATCAGACTCAATGTCCTGGTGGGAGTTGCTGATCGGGCGTTCGAGGACCACAGGAGGTGTACGTCGCCATGGCAACCAGTGGAAGCCCCGGGATTGGAGGTGTCGGCTGCTGGGTCATACTCCTTGTAGATGGTGCCATGGTCTCCAGTTGTTGGGGAATGACGAAAGGACATCAAGTGAGAGAAGTCCAACCACGAGTGGAGCTCGTCTGGAGAAATCTCACTAAAACAAGTCAACAGGACAATTTTACTTGTGCCCACAATACGAAATGTCCATTTGGAAACCTAACTAGTAAATGTCCAATTTACCAATGTAGACAATGTCTTAAAGGGAAATACACTGTACTTATGGTAGAAAAAGGGTGTCACTTGACAGTGTTATCTCTAATACATATGTGTGTGCAGAATGATACCACCAAGAACTGTAACCCCTCACCAAATGGAACACATTGGAATATTACTGCAGAATCATCAATATGGATAACTAATGGTACTGCTATGATAAACAGAACACGTTGGGGATACCCAATTTGGGTACTACCAAAAGAGGCTAAGGCAACACAAACCCAGGTTGCACCTTTAATTGATACCTGCACCTATTTGGCACAAGCAACAGTGAAGACAAAGGTATATTGGCAAGTTACCTTTCCAAAAATTCCAATTTGCAGAAGACGTCGAAGGGCGTGGTATGACACTCTATTAGGAGGAACAGGAACTGTCCTGGGAGTGTCAAACACAATTGATAATGAGGTAACCAGAACAATGTTGTCCAATACTGGACGATATTCCTCTCAAGCTATCCATCAGGTTGGAGAGTGGTTGCCTACAGCATTAGTGGGACAATTACAAAATGCAAATCTGTGGCAAAAGAATTTCAAATGGCAATTGGCATTATGGAATGAAACATTTAATGTCTTCCAAAATTTATCTCATATGGGAAATTGGACAGCATGTGCTATACAAACTCTTCATGCTGAAGCTCAAAGAGAAAGATTTCAGCGTATAGTTACCACAGGGAACTATCATGATTGGAAATGGATTTGGAATATAACTGATACCTTATGGTTAAAGTTACATCCAGAATTTACACAGTGTAATGAAACAGTATGTACTGGACACTGGACCCAGTACAATGTGACACAACCAAAGGTTGTTTGTAAATATTAAGTATTACCGGTAATTACGACTAATGGCTATTGGTTCTTGCATATGGATGGAGAGTGGTTAGAACCAAAAACTAATACAACTTTTGATACCAAAATGTGTGACAAAACAGATAAAGGTATGGCCTGTGTGCTGCAAACGGGATATGCCAATCCATGTTGCCCCCCTTCACGGCATGTCTTTTTCCTGGTTTTTTCCCTCAGCCCCAACCAGTCTCAGCAGAAGACTGCCCCTCCCTGAGCCTGGTTCTGCTGGAGGTTTCTTCCTGTTAAAAGGGAGTTTTTCCTTCCCACTGTTGCCAAGTGCTTGCTCATAGGGGGTCGTTTTGACCGTTGGGGTTTTTTATAATTATTGTATGGCCTTGCCTTACAATATGGAGCACCTTGGGGCAACTGTTTGTTGTGATTTGGCGCTATATAAGAAAAAAGTTGATTGATTGATTGATTAACCGACTCAGAGGTCGTACTTTGTGACTGGACTAGGGAAACACCAAGAGAAATGTTGTGGCAGATCGGCCCACATGCTCTGTGTGTTGCAACAATGAGAAACAATTCACAAGTACCTTCGGTTCCGTTTACTGGCTGCCTGAACAATGTGCATTTATGGCATTGGGGAGACCGGACGTATCGTTTGACTAATTATTCTGTATCAAGTCGGCTGACTTCGGTACAATGGGATGTATTGCATTCCCCATGGAGTCTTTCCCTGGAGCATTTCAAATGCGCATTGGAACAATCTACGGAAATTCAGCAATTAATAGAGTCACATACGTCCAACATCTCAAGTCTTATGGTGTCTACATTGATAGGTAGTGACCGGGTAAAACATGTGGCAAAATTAGTACAGCAAGCATCAGCACATCATTGGTGGGATATCTTTTCAGGGATGTCTGTCACTGCCAGGAGTACCTTAGTGCCACCTTTGACAATATTAATTATAGCAATATGTGTGATGACTTTTTGTAACATTTTTACATGTATCTATGTTATACGTTTAAGGCGAGAGGTGGAATGGGTAATATTTCAACGAATGCGATGAAATTGACACTGTTAATTCATGATCCTTTTGGAGTAAACCAATATAATGTCACATTAGACCCCACAATACCGGGTTATGTGTATGAATATATTGCATGGAATGAGGATAATCAAGACTATATTACTCGAAATTTTGTTTGTGAATCACTGGAAGAAATGTGGGAAATGTTCTGGCACGATATAGTCAATGTTTATGGATGGAATTCACATTTACCTATCTCCATACAAAGTTACATAAATTGATTGGTGCAAAACACCAAGAGTGGAAATGTATAATAAAAATGTTATTGTGCTGTTTTGCACCTGTCTTAAAGTAACCCTGAGAATGTACTTGTTATTCAACTTTGTTTTAGCATGCTGGGGTCAGTCTGACCTGGGAGTGAAGAGCTGGATGTACTTGTGATTATTCACAACTTTGTTTTTGTTGCTATTGTGTTGCTATTGACGACTGCGCTAAAGAGATGTTTTTGCAAGAGGAAATACCTTTTTGATGCCTGTTGATTAAAGAAATTATGTGCGCCAGGGAGTTTGAAATGGCCACTCACCCTCCCTTTGCGCACACACTAGAAAAGAGGAGGCAGAGCCATGCTCCGATAGAGTCTGCTGCGGGTTTACGTACGAACGCCCAGCCGGTTGACAAGCGCACTCTGCCGAAGGTGTTGGCTCTCCACCTTAAAGGCGTCACGGTAAGAGAGAAAGAGATGTTTCATGCGCTGCAACCACTTGTGCTTGATGTAACTGCTTTTGTGGGGAATAAATATACGCCTGTTTGTTCTAGCAAAATGCAGTCTGTGTGATCATTTCTGTGTGCCGATCTGACCGAGCCTCGTTTCAAAACACTTGGACACGTAGGACAGGTTAGTAACCGGTGTAAAGTTCTTGAAAATGAGCTCCAGCCCAATCTTCTTCAACAGTGGAACAATCAAATGACAATAAATAGTTTATTAATGTGTGGCCAACCTTCCCTCTAAAATGACATTTCTTTCTGGCAGCCCTAGAAACAGTGGATCAATGATTTTGTGCTGATGTTGGTTGATTTGATCTGCTGTGTAAGTTGAATTCATCTGTAGACACTTGTGACTGAAATATGCAGCAACTTTGATTTTTCATGACCACAAATGTCTGCACATACAACCCCTGGCAAAAATGATGGAATCACCGGCCTCGGAGGATGTTCATTCAGTTGTTTAATTTTGTAGAAAAAAAGCAGATCACAGACATGACACAAAACTAAAGTCATTTCAAATGGCAACTTTCTGGCTTTAAGAAACACTAAGAAATCAGGAAAAAAAATTGTGGCTGTCAGTAACAGTTACTTTTTTAGACCAAGCAGAGGGAAAAAAAATATGGAATCACTCAATTCTGAGGAAAAATGATGGAATCATGAAAAACAAAAGAACGCTCCAACACATCACTAGTATTTTGTTGCACCACCTCTGGCTTTTATAACAGCTTGCAGTCTCTGAGACATGGACTTAATGAGTGACAAACAGTACTCTTCATCAATCTGGCTCCAACTTTCTCTGATTGCTGTTGCCAGATCAGCTTTGCAGGTTGGAGCCTTGTCATGGACCATTTTCTTCAACTTCCACCAAAGATTTTCAATTGGATTAAGATCCGGACTATTTGCAGGCCATGACATTGACCCTATGTGTCTTTTTGCAAGGAATGTTTTCAGTTTTTGCTCTATGGCAAGATGCATTATCATCTTGAAAAATGATTTCATCATCCCCAAACATCCTTTCAATTGATGGGATAAGAAAAGTGTCCAAAATATCAACGTAAACTTGTGCATTTATTGATGATGTAATGACAGCCATCGCCCCAGTGCCTTTACCTGACATGCAGCCCCATATCATCAATGACTGTGGAAATTTACATGTTCTCTTCAGGCAGTCATCTTTATAAATCTCATTGGAACGGCACCAAACAAAAGTTCCAGCATCATCACCTTGCCCAATGCAGATTTGAGATTCATCACTGAATATGACTTTCATCCAGTCATCCACAGTCCACAATTGCTTTTCCTTAGCCCATTGTAACCTTGTTTTTTTTCTGTTTAGGTGTTAATGATGGCTTTCGTTTAGCTTTTCTGTATGTAAATCCCATTTCCTTTAGGCGGTTTCTTAGCGTTTGGTCACAGACGTTGACTCCAGTTTCCTCCCATTTGTTCCTCATTTGTTTTATTGTGCATTTTCGATTTTTGAGACATATTGCTTTAAGTTTTCTGTCTTGAGGCTTTGATGTCTTCCTTGGTCTACCAGTATGTTTGCCTTTAACAACCTTCCCATGTTGTTTGTATTTGGTCCAGAGTTTAGACACAGCTGACTGTGAACAACCAACATCTTTTGCAACATTGCGTGATGATTTGCTCTCTTTTAAGAGTTTGATAATCCTCTCCTTTGTTTCAATTGACATCTCTCATGTTGGAGCCATGATTCATGTCAGTCCACTTGGTGCAACAGCTCTCCAAGGTGTGATCACTCCTTTTTAGATGCAGACTTACAAGCAGATCTGATTTGATGCAGGTGTTATTTTTGGGGATGAAAATTTACAGGGTGATTCCATAATTTTTTCCTCAGAATTGAGTGATTCCATATTTTTTTCCTTCTGCTTGGTCTAAAAAAGTAACCGTTACTGACTGCCACAATTTTTTTTTCCTGATTTCTTATAGTTTCTTAAAGCCAGAAAGTTGCCATTTGAAATTACTTTAGTTTTGTGCCATGTCTGTGATCTCCTTTTTTCTACAAAATTAAACAACTGAATGAACATCCTCCGAGGCCGGTGATTCCATCATTTTTGCCAGGGGTTGTATTGAAACTCATTGTACTGAATTCAAGGTTTTATTCTTGAGGCCTCCTTCACACCATTCTGTACTTTGATTGGCCCCATGTGTCCTGGAACCTGAGAGAACGAGTCTTACCCAGGTCAGTGTCTCCACTCTCAACAGCTTTACTCAGCGCCAGTTGACTCCTCTTCATCTTCAGCAGCAGAGGAACCTGCTCTCCAGAGCGAGCCTCATAGTCCAGCAACTGGGACACACAGATTTTTTTATTTTGAAGGGTTTTTTTTTTTTCATTTTATGATGAAATGATAGATTTGATATCGGCCGATAGTTTTTCAATACACTAGGATCAAGATTAGGTTTCTTAAGTAATGGTTTAATCACTGCAGATTTGAAACATTTAGGAACAGATCCAGAAGTTAAAGAAAGATTAATCATTTCCAGCACAGTCGGCCCAAGAGTGGGCCACAGGTCCTTAAACAGTTTTGTTGGTATAGGATCAAATAAACAGGTTGTGCTTTTTGTTGACATTACGAGTTTTGTCAGCATGCCTAGTGAGATACTGTTAAATTCTATAAATCTAGGTAATACCTCAATAATGGCGCCCACCTCAATAGCAGGGTGTAGTGGAATGAATGATGAAGTCACTAATAATCAGAATGTTATCTGCACAAGTGAGCAATGAACGCACCAAATTCATCTTAGAATTTAGAATATGGGCCAGGGGGCCTTTATACAGTTTAAGTATTACGGATGATTTTTATTCTTCTGACCTTGGGTTAGGGTTAGCATTGGCATAGCACTATGGGCAGAGTGAAGAATCAGATGCTCAAATGAGTTATATTTCTGATCCTCAACAGCTAATAAGCTAAACCTAGATTTATGAATAAGAGCTACACCCCCGCCTTGCTCCGCATCACGAGGGACGTGACTAAATGTATATGCCGGTGGGCAGGCCTCATTTAAGGGGAGGATAGCTGTAGGTTTAAGCCAGGTTTCACATGACCCAATCATGTCTAAGTGATGATCAATAATTAGATCATTAATCAACAATGATTCTGAGGAAAGTGATCTTATGTTAATGAGACCCAGACTAAGGACCTCAGTGGGGTTGATGTTGGGCTGTTTGGGTTTAGGGGTGGTTCCAGAGTAGCATATATAAGATGCCTGGTATATATATATATGTGCATACGGGATGGCTCACAGATTTGGCAACTTGCTTCCGACGGATTGTTTGCTGTTGTGACGCTCTTCTGAACTTTACACAGTTGTATATGTTTCTTTTATTTCTGTTTAGCACTCTTCTGGTTAAGTGTATTGACTCTGAACCTTATTTAACTACAGTCCTGTTGTGAATTGCTAGCAGTCAGCTTTCACAAGCGGTTAGTTTTCGCTAGCTAGGTCGACTCCCCCTTTACTTTTATAGCTTTTTTTTTTTTTTTTACCTGTTTAACCCTTTACCTACTGAGGCTATAAATGGACGATTGGTTATAATTTTTTATTATAGCAATAAAATTAAGAAATAATGTTCTATGTTTGAGTGCTTTGGAGTACCTGAATTTCAATTATTACACCTGATTAACTATTTATACACATTATTTGTAAGTTTTAGCATTTAAAATGAGAAAAAACAAAAACTTGTTTTTTTTCAGTTTTTTAGTGAAAAATGATTATGTAAAGGAAGTTTGGATTTCACATTTTTAACAGCACGCTGTAAGTGTTTACAATCAAAATAATTAATTTTGTGTGTCTAGAACTCAAACAGTGCAGAAACAGTGCAAAAGTAAACATTTTACAAGGCGAAAATATGCAAAAAATAACCAATTTTAAAGTGCAGAACCAAACAATACGAATAACAACAAATGGTAAATGGACTGCATTTATATAGCACTTTTCCATCTGCATCGGACACTCAAAGCACTTTATAATTATGCTTCACATTCACCCCGATGTCAGGGTGCTGCCATACAAAGCGCTCACTACACACCGGGAGCAATAGGGGATTAAAGACCTTGCCCAAGGGCCCTTAGTGATTTTCCAGTCAGGCGAGGATTTGAACCCAGGATCTTCTGGACTCAAGCCCAACACCACAGTAACTTCGATGAGATAGAAGATGACAAAGGAGATGTTGAAACTTTCCCCACACCAAAGGCCTTTGCTGGAAATCAGTTACCCTTTGTTGGCTTCACGTACTTCAAAGAAGACCAGCTTCTAAATGCATCGAATAATTCAGCAGTTATTCATGAGAATTCAAAAGGAGAGTCGGCAGCACTGCAGAAGAAACTTCACCACCTGGAGGTCCAGACGAATAATAATGACAAACAAAGTGCAAAACTATATATAAATATATCAATTATCTGTATTATTAAAATGTGCAATAAATCACTCATTTGATCACACATTTTGTGCAAAATTATACAATATGAATAAAACAATAAAGTGTCAAACTATACACAAATATATAACCAAGAATCAAAATTAGATCTAAACTCCATCAGTCAGTGTTGTACTGTTTGTAACAGTTTCTGTCTGGCTGAAGACAGAGGCCAATTTTACAAAGTTTGCACATCCAGCAGGTTGACCTCTTGCACACCTTGCAAGAACGCCGCCCCTTTGTGGATCACTGGCAAGTTGGGTTTCCACTGCTTGTTGGCACCGGGCAGTGGCTTGTGGCTGATGGAGCCATCACACCCACACAAACATGCACACACACCTTCACAAATGACACCAACACCCTGCCTTTTCCTCAAAAATGACTACATTTATGTTTGCTGTCTGTCTCTGTACTTTTCTGTCACTTTTACACTCTTTTTCATACCTTTCCCTTGTTTCAAAAGTCACCAAACGCACTTTACCGTAATATATGCAACATATAGCATACTGTTGGAAAGTATGGGTTCTTGGCTTGCTGTCAGTGTTGAAAATTTTCAGATTGAGGGCTTACATGAGAACTTACGGTAATGAGAATCAGCGGCGCATTAGTGTGAAACTTCCGTGTTTTTCCTCTGCGTTATGACATCACAGGCTTACATTTACTGTAATACACCATATATCATTGGTGTTAGCTTAACAATGCACTTTGAATCATTCGGATTGGACAAACTATGGTGGAGTTACGGTAAAAAAAATACACATATGGAAAATATGGCGTGGGCGCCACCGCCGTAGATAAAGGGTTAATACTTTACTTTTTTGTTACTTTTTCAATGTAACTGCTGTGAATTTTAGGTCATTATTTTACTCCTGTGTAAGAGTAAAGATGTTAGATGTTAGGTGTTACGGGTACTCCAGACAAGGTTAGTGTTGGGCTGGCTAATATGCTATTAGCAGCAGCCTAGAAACACCGACTGTGGAGGACGGCTTTTGGACTGTGGCGAGGCGGAGGAAGCCCGGTAGGACTTGGTGCCCGGTTGTGGTACCCCAATCACACTCGCCACTGCGAACTGTGAATTGGTTCTCCCCCTTGGATTTACCAGATGTTAATTCTCTGAGCCCACAAGTGACCACTCCTGTCTCCAGGTCAAAACACCGGACTTTAGCGATAGGGGATTCTATCACCCGCAAAGTCAGGTTACAGACACTGGCTGATGTTAAATGTATTCCTGGGGCCAGAGCTCCCGACACTGCATCCCATCTTAGGGTGCTGACGCTGCAGAAGGGAAGACAGACTAAGGAACATGACATGAGATATAGTCACATAGTTATTCACGTCAGCACCAATGATGTCAGGATGAAGCACTCAAAGGTCACAAAAATGGACATAGAGAGGACTTGTGACCTTGCCAGAAAGATGTGTCAGCATTGACTGATAGTCTTTGGTCCCCTCCCCTCCCAGGGTAATGATGAGGCGTTTAGCAGGCTGACATTATTAAATAGGTGGCTGGCGCAATTTTGTAGACAGCAAGGCTTTAGCTTTATTGATAACTGGTCACCTTTCTGGGGCCGCCGTGGCTTGCTGATGGTAGATGGCCTCCACCCTACTGGGGAAGGTGCCGCCATCTTGTCTGTGAACATAGATAGAGCTCTACAGGGAGGGTAACATTAGGAATTTACAGCAGGCCACGGAACAGGTGATTAGAGACCCTACAAGGCTTATGACAAATGTGGAGGTGGAATCCATTAGCTTAGCGGGGAAATTAGTGCGGAAAATCCATTATGGTGATAGTGCAGTTTATCTGCCAGGGAGGGAAATTCAACAAGTTGAGACTGTGGCCTGCTTCCGTAGACGTGTCCATAAAAATCATAGAGGGATATCAGGGGTCGAATTAGTACGTGCATGTGCTAGTTTGTGCACGTATTATTCGAGCAGTGCATGTAATTTTATACTGCATTAGAACTGGTGCAAGTAACTTTAGCCAAGTTTTATTAACTATAAGCACCAGTAGAATGAACCAATAAAGGAATAAATAAGAAAAAAATTTCCAGTGTGTTGTCTTCGTCTTCCTTACACAGGGACTCTTACACATGGAGCAAGTTGCTGTGCTCTATTTGTTGTGGAAAGAATCAGAATCAGAAGAAGTTTATTGCCATTGCCAGTGAACAGGATTCACAGACTAGGAATTTGCTTCGGTACAATGGTGCAAAATTAAGAAGAGATAAAATGCTAAGATAAAATATAACGTGTGTCAAAATACGATAAAAGATTAAAAAAAAATGAAATATGAAAGGCTGTGTGCAACAGAAAAAACAGTGCAGTGGGAGGAGTGCAATTAAAAACCAAAGTACATTGTCTAAAGTGACCCGTGATAAAATGATAAAGTGACAGAGTTAAGCTTAAGGTGACTGAGTTATGAGGTGTTCATGAGTCTAACGGCAGAGGGGAAGAAACTGTTCTTATGGCGGGAGGTTCTGGTCCGTAGCCTCCTGCCCGAGGGGAGTGGTTTGAATAGACTGTGTGCAGGGTGAGAAGGGTCAGCTGTGATCCGACCTGCTCGGCCCAGAGTCATGGAGATGTGCAGGTCGTGGAGAGACGGAAGGCTACAGCTGATCACCTTCTCAGCAGAGGCCACAATGTGCTGCAGTCTGTGTCTGTCCCTGGCTGTGGCCCCGGCGTACCACACCGTGATGGAGGAGCAGAGGATGGACTTGATGATGGCCGTGTAGAACTGCACCATCAGCTGGACAGGCAGCTTGGCCTTCTTCGGCTGCTGCAGGAAGTACATCCTCTGCTGGGCCTTCTTGATGAGGGAGCTGATGGTTGACTCCCACTTGAGGTCCCGGGTGATGGTGGCGCCAAGGAAGCGGTGACAGTCCACAGTGGTGATGGGGCTGTTGAGGGCGAGGGAGGGCGGGGGGGCTGTGGCTTTCCTGAAGTCCACGATCATCTCCACTGTTTTCTGGGCGTTGAGCTACAAGTTGTTGCTGCTGCACCAGGTCACCAGCCGGTCCACCTCCCTCCTGTAGGCAGACTCATCCCCATCCGAAATGAGTCCGATGAGGGTGGTGTCGTCCGCAAACTTGATGAGCTTTACAGAGTCGTGGCTGGAGGTGCAGCAGTTAGTGTACAGGGAGAAGAGCAGAGGGGAAAGGACACAGCCCTGTGGAGATCCTGTGCTGAGAGCCCGAGTGTTCGAGACATTTTTTCCCAGCCTCACACGCTGACTCCGGTCCGTCAGGAAGTCTGTGATCCACCTGCAGGTGGAGTTGGGCACGTGGAGCAGAGAAAGCTTGTCCTGGACCAAAGCTGGAAGGATGGTGTTGAATGCAGAGCTGAAGTCCACAAACAGGATCCTAGCATAGGTTCCTGGGGAGTCCAGGTGCTGCAGGATGGAGTGCAGGGCCAGGTTTATGGCGTCATCTACAGACCTGTTGGCTCTGTAGGCAAACTGCAGGGGGTCCAGGAGGGGGTCGGTGATGGACTTCAGGTGGGATAAAACAAGGTGTTCAAAGGTCTTCATGACTACAGACGTGAGAGCCACAGGCCTGTAGTCATTAAGTCCAGTGATGCGTGGTTTCTTGGGGACTGGAACTATGATTGAGGACTTGAAACAGACTGGGACATGGCATGACTCCAGGGAGGTGTTGAAGATCCCCATGAAGACTGGGGCCAGCTCATCGGCGCAGTGTCTCAGGGTGGCAGGAGAGACACAGTCTGGGCCCGGGGCCTTACGTGTATTCAGCCTTTTGAAATGTCTCCTCACGTCCTCCTCCTGGACCGAGAGGGCAACAGGGGGAGTGGGGAGGGCAGCAGTGAGAGGGGGAGGTCCAGAGTGTTTGAATATCCAGTTGTGTGGGGGGTGAGGAGGTGTGAGTCCATGTATTCAAAACGTGAATAGAAGACGTTCAGGTCGTTGGTCAGCTTCAGGTCGTCAACAGAACAAGGTGCTTTGGGCTTGTAGTTGGTAATCTCTTTCAAGCCCCTCCACACAGAGGCCGAGCCGTTGGCAGAGAACCTTTGCTGCAGACGTGAAGTGTACATGGATTTAGCCCTTGCCACCTCCTTGCTAAATCTGTAAGCCGAAAGCTGACAACGTCGCCTGCGGCGCCGTCCCTGGGTTCACAACATCCTCATGAGACGTTCCTAGTTCGGGGAGTTTCATTATTTGCTGCAGGAATTGCAGCAAATACCTAGGGCTGCCATGACTAGTCGACTAGTCACGCCTATGTCAACTTTTGGAACCGTTGACAACTAATTTATTAGTCGACGAGTCGTTTATTTTATTTAAGTCTTTGTTTTTCTCTCCTGCCATCATTTGGACGTTCAAATTTTGGGAAAGACGGCCGATTAAAACAGTGGCTGTCTTGTTCAAAGCCGCCTAAAATTTGCAGTTTACCGACAGACCTGTGTGTGCGCGCGCGGAGTCAACTGGCTGCAAACTGCGAGAGAGGGAGATTCCTGAATGGACGCACGAGATGTTACATTCCGTGGAGCTGCCTTTACTTCTCTTTCCACTTTCTGTACCCACGCGGTTCTGACGCCACCGTCCTGTTCACACCATGTGCGCATCGTATACTGAATTTATGAGATCATGAGATGAAATAAATGGTCAAATATCCTTAAAAAAATGAGAATAAAACGGAGCAAAAATTATGTATACACAGGTTAAAAATAAAACCCTGCTGTGGAGAAGCTGATGTTCAGAGGCACAGATCACAAAAAGCAGGTGAGAACTCTGAACTTTAACAGCTGTTATTTTACAAAGGTATGTATTTATTCTATCTTAAGCTTCATGTAGTGTTCAAGCACAAAACGTGACCGATGAGAAAGAAAAATGACTTCATCACACTAAATGAACTGGAGTTCATAAAAATACAAGCTGCTGATTTTTGTTATTTTTCAAAGTTATTATAAACTGCAGCTATATGTTTTATTAGTTTCAAAGTGAGTTACCTCTTATTTTATTCTGATTTATTTCTACAGAAAATATGGGGAGTCAAATCAGCCTGCATTGTTCTGTTCAGGTTATATCAAAGTTGTCCATATCAAAGATGTCCGTGTATTTTTTCCTTCTTTATAAGAGTTTGGTGTTTACATTTGCTCCACAAAGTTTTAAAACACAATAAAATGTTCACACTTTTTATAGCAGTTCCATAATTTCAGAAATGCAACAGAAACAACCACAAATCAGAAAAAGTTGGGACTATATGTAAAATGAAGATAAAAATAAAAATGTTGCACTATTCCCAGTTTCTCCACTCACAGAAGCCAAACATTCTTCCAAAGTTGTGTCTTGGTGGCTTCCCTCACTTGTCTTCTTCCAGCATGGACATTTAGTTTTTGAGAACTGCCTACCTGACACAGATTTACTATAAAGTACCACACTGTTTGTATTTCTGAATGACTGATGTAAATGAAGTCTATGAAATAGTCACTGATTTGGAAATGTTCATGTTTTCATCCCCTGACGTTTCTCGGAAAATGCTGCAGGCCTTAATTTAGGAAATTACGTATGATCCGACTAGTCGACTAATCGCAAAAATAATCCTTGACTAGTCGACTATCAAAACAGTCGTTTGTGGCAGCCCTACAAATAACTGGAGCTCCTGCAGCTCCAGTTTAAGGACCTCCTGTCCCGTTCGCACTCGCACATGTAAAGAAAGAAAAGAAAAAAAAAAACTGGCTGCTGCTGCGGTTCCTCGCTCTCTCTCCCCTCAAACTGTCATAATTGTGTTATAAACCAGTCACCAGTTTATTATACATCTTTGTAATTAATAAACAAAATAATCTTCACGGACAATTTGTTCGTGCGCGCATGTGACAAAAAAAAAAAACTGTGTGCTGCTGCTCTCCCCTCAAACTCTCCCCAGAGAGGAAGAGTCTGATACATCAGAGGAGGAGTTCTAAGGTTTGGTTGCAAGTAACTTTTTTTTGGTGCAAGTAATTTTTTTTTGTTACTAGCACCAGTGCAAGTAGGTTAAAAAATGTATTCGACCCCTGGATATGCCCTTGCATGGTTACTTAAACAGTCGTTCTCACTATGTTTTGTACAGTAACACTACCTCTAACCTTAGTGACATGAAATTTGGGGTTCCACACAGGTCCGTCTTAGGCCCCCTGCTTTTCTCCCTTTATATAGCACCCCTTGGGCACATAATGTGGCGTTTTGGGATTACCTTTCACTGCTATGCTGATGATAGTTATACATGCCGATAACTGCTTGTAATCTCATTCATATAAAATCCTTAGAAGATTGCCTTGCAGCAGTGAGAAGTTGGATATCTAGAAACTTCCTACTTTTAAACTCTGATAAGACTGAAATGATGGTTCTTGGTCCAGTGAGACATCGGCATCAATTTGACCAGTTAACGCTTAGCCTAGGCTTGTGTGTCATACATCATACTGACAAAGTGAGGAACCTTGGGGTAATTTTTGATCCTACATTGTTCTTTGACCTCCACATTAAATCAAATCAATTTTATTTATATAGCGCCAAATCACAACAAACAGTTGCCCCAAGGCGCTTTATATTGTAAGGCAAAAGCCATACAATAATTACAGATATTATGTAATATTTGCAAACTTAATACCCTTACGTAATATCTCTAATAATTAGAGATATTACGAGGACTGCTTTCTTCCACCTGTGAAATATAGCAAAGATTTATCCCATCCTGCCTATGGCTGATGCTGAGACCCTGATCCATGCGTTTATCTCTTCTAGATTGGACTACTGCAATGTTCTATTTTCTGGTTTACCACAGTCTAGCATTAGGGGTCTCCAAATGGTTCAAAATGCTGCAGCCACACTTTTGACACGAAGCAGAAAGTTTGACCACATTACACCCATTTTGGTGTCTCTTCAGTGGCTTCCTGTCCCAGTGAGATCAGATTTTAAGGTTCTGCTACTAGTCTATAAAATTGTTCACTGACTGGCACCTCCCTAAATTGCTGACCTAGTTAAACCTTACGTACCGGCCTCGGCTTTGCGTTCTCAGCGTGCAGGACTACTTTGTGTCCTTAGGGTGAATAAAAAGACTGTGGGTCACAGAGCTTTCTCTTATTTCTTATTGTGCCCCTGTTCTGTAGAATGATCTCCCTGCGTCAATAAAACACTCAGATTCTGTGGAGACTTTCAAGTCCAGACTTAAGACTCACTTATTTTCCCTTTCATATGGCTAGCATACTGGTACAGTTTTGTTTTATGCTTTTTACTCTTTAAATTCATTTTATTAGTAATTGGAGCAGGCTGCGGCCTCAACTTTACCTAAATTCTAGGTCTTTTAGTGACGCTTAGGGCTAGTGGCTGGCGATCACCTTAGTATTTCTTCTGTTTTTCTTGTTGTTTAATGCTGACAAATTATACTGTATTTTTTGTCTTTCTGATGCCTGATTCTGTTTTTTCTCTCTGTTTAAGGTGCAGCTCCATCCAGAGGTGGGTGTGGTATTTGTGCTGGATACCCTCCTGTCCTGTGCACCAACAGCATTTCCTGTATATTCGTCCGTGAATTGTTCTGTGAATTGTTCTGTAATTTATGTCTGTATCATGGCCCAAGCAGAGGGTCACCCCTTTGAGTCTGGTTGGCTTGAGGTTTCTTCCTCCAGAGGGAGTTTTTCCTTACCACTGTTACTCGGGGGTTGGTAAGGTTAGACCTTACTTGTGTGAAGCACCTTGTGGCAACTGTTGTGATTTGGCGCGATATAATGAAAATAACTGAAAATGCCTGGAAGTAGGTTTAGGTTTGAGACAGTCCACGCGAGTTGTAGGTAGCGACATGAATCTTTGATATTGCTGGAACAACCATTGGGCCATACTCAATTTCAACATCATCCAATGTAGTAATGGGTATTAAGTTTGCAAAGCATATCCCTCTATGATTTTTATGGACACGTCTATGGAAGCAGGCCACAGTCTCAACTTGTTGAATTTCAAAATGCTGCAGCTACAGTACTGACGGGGACTAGAAGGAGAGAGCATATCTCACCCATATTGGCCTCTCTTCATTGGCTTCCTGTTAATTCTAGAATAGAATTTAAAATTCTTCTTCTTACTTATAAGGTTTTGAATAATCAGGTCCCATCTTATCTTAGGGACCTCATAGTACCATATCACCCCAATAGAGCGCTTCGCTCTCAGACTGCAGGCTTACTTGTAGTTCCCTAGGGTTGTAAGAGTAGAATGGGAGGCAGAGCCTTCAGCTTTCAGGCTCCTCTCCTGTGGAACCAGCTCCCAATTCAGATCAGGGAGACAGACAACCCTCTCTACTTTTAAGATTAGGCTTAAAACTTTCCTTTTTGCTAAACTTATAGTTAGGGCTGGATCAGGTGACCCGGAACCATCCCTTAGTTATGCTGCTATAGACGCAGACTGCTGGGGGGTTCCCATGATGCACTGTTTCTTTCTCTTTTGCTCTGTATGCACCACTCTGCATTAATCATTAGTGATCGATCTCTGCTCCCCTCCACAGCATGTCTTTTTCCTGGTTCTCTCCCTCAGCCCCAACCAGTCCCAGCAGAAGACTGCCCCTCCCTGAGCCTGGTTCTGCTGGAGGTTTCTTCCTGTTAAAAGGGAGTTTTTCCTTCCCACTGTTGCCAAGTGCTTGCTCTCAGGGGGTCGTTTTGACCGTTGGGGTTTTTCCGTAATAATTGTATGGCTTTGCCTTACAATATAAAGCGCCTTGGGGCAGCTGTTTGTTGTGATTTGGCGCTATATAAATAAAATTGATTTGATTTGATTAGTTGTTGATGTATTGATCTGAAGATATGAGTCCTCACACCATTTAACAAAATGGTCACCTACAGGGCCGTGTTTGTTTTCACTGTCCCACAGCAGACTGACAATCACTGTCATCCGCATATTTAAATGAACCTGTTTTTAAAACTGCTCTTACACATACTGGTGTTAAAAAATGAATAACAAAGGTGAGAGCACACCCCCTTGTGGAGAGCCAGTAGAAGAACACACTGCGTTTGATAAAATCCCGTTCACTCTGCCTTTCTGTGTTCTGTTTGTTAAAAAGTCTAAAATCCAGCCCACAAGATTGTTGCTTAAATTAAAATGTTCTAAAAGCCTTTGGGTTAAAATACAAGGTTGAACTGTGTTAAAAGCTGAGGAGAAGTCATAAATAAAAGCCGGGCGTGACACCCGCTGCCCTCCAGATGTTAAAAAGCAGATTAAGCAGAGTGAGGTGTGGCCATCCTCCACTCCTCTGTTAGGCCTGGAAGCAAATTGTAACGGATCAAGTGCACGCATAGTGTTTTTTAGCATTTCAGACCGTACCAATTTCTCAAAGATTTTCATCAGGATTGATGTTAGAGCAACAGGCCTAAAATCATTCAAAGTTGTGTGATTACTGGATTTAGGAAGTGGGACCACGACAGTATCTTTCCACACTTTGGGAACATGCTGTGTTTCCAAAGACTGATTAAAAATATGAGGACTCAGCTCTTTTGCACAAGATTTGAGTAAGTGGCCACAGATATTGTCTGGACCATAACTCTTGTTTACTTTTGTGCTAAGGAAGGCTTTTTCAATATCCCACTGGTTAAAGGAAAAATGCCGGGGGTCATGGAGCCTAAGACCAAGTTCCGGGTTTCCTTACTAAATCAGATATGTTAAAACGATTAAAAAAAACAATTAAGAGCATTAGCTAGTTCAGAGCTTCTCCCAGATCCCGGGGGAGGTTGGAGACATGGAGTCCAAGTGGACCATGTTCTCCACCTCCATTGTTGATGCAGTCGCTTGTAGCTGTGGCCGCAAGGTCTCTGGTGCCTGTCGCGGCGGCAATCCCCGAACCCGGTGGTGGACACCGGAATTAAGGATGCCGTCAGCTGAAGAAGGAGTCCTACTTATCTTTGTTGGTAGGTGGGACCCCAGAAGCAGGCTGACGGTACCGGCAGGCCAAGCGTGCCGCAGCCCGTGCGGTCACAGAGGCAAAAACTCGGGTCTGGGAGGAGTTCGGGGAGGCTATGGAGGAGGACTATCGGTCGGCCTCGAAGAGATTCTGACAAACCGTTCGACGCCTCAGGAGGCGGAAGCAGCTCTCCACCGGCACTGTTTACGGTGCGGGTGGGGAGCTGTTGACCCTGACTGGGGATGTTGTTGGGCGGTGGAAGGGTACTTCGAGGATCTCCTCAATCCCATCATCACGTCTTCCGAAGAGGAAGCAGAGACTGGGGACCCAGAGGCGGACTCATACATTACCCAGGCAGAAGTCACCGAGGTGGTTAGAAAGCTCCTCGGTGGCAAGGCTCCTGGGGTGGATGAAATCCGTCTTGAGTACCTTAAGTCTCTGGATGTTGTGGGACTGTCTTGGCTGACACGCCTCTGCAACATCGCGTGGCGATCGGGGACAGTGCTTCTGGATTGGCAGACCGGGGTGGTGGTCCCTGTGTTTAAGAATGGGGACCAGAGGGTGTGTTCCAATTATAGGGGGATGACACTCCTCAGCCTCCCCGGTAAAGTCTATTCCAAAGTACTGGAGAGGAGAATTCGACCGATGGTCGAACCTCGGATTCAGGAGGAGCAGTGTGGTTTTCGTCCTGGTCGCAGCACACTGGACCAGTTCTACACGCTCCAGCGGGTGCTCGAGGGTTCATGGGAGTTCGCCCAACCAGGCCACATGTGTTTTGTGGATCTGGAGAAGGCGTTCGACCGTGTCCCTCTGGGCACCCTGTGGGGAGTGCTCCGGGAGTACGGGTCCTTGCTAAGGGCATATCCGGTCCCCGTATGACCGCAGCAGGAGCTTGGTTCGCATTGCCGGTAGTAAGGCAAACCTGTTTCCAGTGCCACGCTGGCCTTTCGCCAGGGCTGCCCTTTGTCACCGGTTCTGTTCATTAATTTTAGGGACAGCCAGGGTGTAGAGAGGGTCTGGTTTGGGAACCACAGAATCTTGTCTCTGCTGTTTGCGGACGATGTGGTTCTGTTGGCTTCGTCAAATCAGGACCTTCAGCATGCACTGGGGCGGTTTGCAGCCGAGTGTGAGGCGTGCGGGATGAAAATCAGCACCTCCAAATCCGAGGCCATGGTTCTCGACCGGAAAAAGGTGCTTTGCCCTCTTCAGGTCGGTGGAGTGTCCTTGCCTCAAGTGGAGGAGTTTAAGTATCTCGGGGTCTTGTTCACGAGTGAGGGACGGATGGAGCGTGAGATCGATAGACGGATCGGTGCAGCGTCTGCAGTGATGCGGTCCCTGTATCGGACCGTCGTGGTGAAGAGAGAGCTGAGTAGGTGGGCAAAGCTCTCGATTTACCGATCGATCTACGTTCCGATCCTCACCTATGGTCATGAGATTTGGCTCATGACCGAAAGAACGAGATTGCGGGTACAAGCGGCCGAGATGAGTTTCCTCTGCAGGGTGGCTGGGCGTTCCCTTAGAGATAGGGTGAGGAGCTCGGTCACTCCGGAGGAGCTCGGAGTCGAGCTGCTGCTCCTCCACGTCGAAAGGAGTCAGTTGAGGTGGCTCGGGCATCTTTTCCGGATGCCCCCTGGACGCCTCGCTGGAGAGGTGTTCCGGGCACGTCCCATTGGGAGGAGGTCCCAGGGAAGATCCAGGACACGCTGGAAGGATTACATCTCTCGGCTGGCTTGGGAACGCCTTGGGGTTCCCCCGGAGGAGCTGGGGGAGATGTGTGTGGATCGGGAGGTCTGGGCGGCTTTGCTTGAGCTGCTGCCCCGGCGACCCGACTCTGGATAAAGCAAAAGAAAATGGATGGATGGATGGATGGATGGATGGAGCTAGTTCAATATCTGAGTTGAAACCATTTAAAATAATGTTTGTGCTATTCTCCATATTTTGGAGGCCCACAGTGGTCTTCATACTAGACCACGCTGACCCAAGGTTATGAGCAGACGTCTTCTTCTCCAACTCAGACTTCTCGCTCTGTTTTGCTTTAAGAGTCTCTGTTTTAAGCTCCTTGGTGATTAAAAGAAGGTCTGAGTCTACTCCCTTTTTAAAGGCATCCTTCTTTTTCTTTATACAAGACTTCACTGATTTACTGACCCGGGGTCTGTTGTTTGGACACATTTTAACTCTGTTACAGGGAACAATCATGTCTCTACAAAAAGTGACATAAGAGCACATGACATCAGTGAGTTCATCCAAGTTATCAGAGGACTGCTTCAACATGTCCCAGTCAGTACAGTTAAAACATTCCTGCAGGCAGAGCTCAGAATCAGCAGTTCAGACTTTAACCTCCTTGGTTTGTACTTTCCCCTCTTTAGAACAGTCTTGTAGGTTGGCATAAGGTGCACACAATTATGATCTGCAAAACTCAAAAGGGGAAGAGGGAGTGATTTAAAAGCATCTTTAATTGACCCATAACATAAATCCAAAGTCTTACCACGCCTGGTTGGGCAGGTAACATATTGATAGAAGTTTTTTAGGGTTTTTTTCCAAGAGACCTGATTAAAATCTCCAAGATAAAATTAGGAGCATCAGGTGAGATGGACTGCAATTTTTGGACAACATTAAAAAAAGTACTAGAGGCACAGGCAGCATTTGCCTTTGGGTGAATGTATAGTACTGTTATAAAAAGTTGTGGGAATTCACGGGGCAGATAAAAAGGACGCAGTGACACAGATAAAAGTTCAACATCTGGTGTTCAGATTTTCTCTCTGACAGTCACAGAGGTGCAGTACCATTTGTTGACGTACAAACATACCCCGCCTCCTTGCGTTTTTCCCGTCACTTCAGTCTGACGATCGAGACGAAGCGGAACTCCAAAACCATCGATGAGCAGATCAGCATCTTGGTCTTCTTCAGTGAGCCCCGTCTCCATAAAGGCCATGACACAAGTGTTCCTAAAATCCTTTTGGAAGCAGACGTTTCCTTGTAGTTCATCCACTTTATTTCTCAGGGATTGGACGTTTCCCATAATCACGTGGGGCAGGGGATCCTGGTGAGCTGCTGTTTACACACACGCAGCCTGACACCACCTCATCTCCCCCGTCGAATCACTTTTATTAAAGACCAGATACTTAAGATCCCTCTGGATAAATCTGGTAGTATGACATCTGTTACGTGATTCAGACTGACACAGTTCAGCTGCATCAACACATCTCTGGAGCAATGTTTCTGTTTAGGCTCTCAGTTGTCCAGGTGGTTTCCATAGTAGAGAAGCTTGAATCTTCAACTGGACTGGGTTGCTTGACGTGAGGACATTTTGCTTCAAATCACAGAAGCTTCCTCAGCTAAAATTCTTGCTCTGGTAGTCTGACTTCTGTCTTGACTCTTGTAGAGAAGAATAAACCAGAAGCCAACAAAAGCTGGAGGTTTTTTTTTCTCCTACCGAGAGGCTGACTGCTATAGGCTAGTGACTAAACAATAGTTCTAATTAGCACCTATTGTGCTCTAGTTAGCACTCTCCTAATGATGGGATGGAAGCCTCCCCTGATGGCTCCTTTGATGACTCTCCTGATGACGTGAATGACTCATTACCATGAACAAAAGACTGAAACTGCTTTGACCTGAGTACCCCATTGTAAACAGGGGATAAAGCGTGTCTAAGACCCGCCCCCCGGTTAAGGCTGGGTTTCAACTGTTTTACAAAGAATGCTTCCTTGACACCTCTCTCAAACCATTTCTTCTCTCTGGCTAAGATTTTAACTTCCTTGTCCTCAAACGTGTGGTTAGTGTCTTAAGACACTAACCACACATTTGAGTTGAAACCTCACAGTTGAAATATATATTTGTTTGTTTTACTGCTTGATTTTATTTTATTTTTTGTCTGTTATGTTAGCACCAAGTACCACAGCAATTTCCTCATGTTGTGAACTTGTTCACTCATATGGCAATAGAACTTTTCTGATTACTATGTTATTTTTCAAAGTTATTAGTCTGCAGCTCTGTTTCATTTATTTCAAAGTAAGTTGCCTCTTATTATTTCAAAAATCATGAGTCAAATCAGTCTGCATTGTTCAGTTTTTCCCTTCCTAAGAGTTGGTGTTTGCGTTTGTTCTACAAAGTTTAAAAAAAAAAAAAAAACACAAAAAAAAAACTATAAAATGTTATACTTTCTTCATAGCAGTTCTTTAATTTCAGAAATGCAACGAAATAACCACAAATCAGAAAAAGTTGATAAAATGAAGATAAAAATAAACACCCACAGAAGCCAAAAGTTCTTCCAGATTGTGTCTCGGTGGCTTCCCTCACTTGTCCTCCTTCCAGCATGACCATTTGGATTTTTGAGAACTGCCTACCTGACACAGATTTGCCATAAAGTACCACACTGTTTGTATTTCTGAATGATTGATATAAATGAGTCTAAGAAACATTCAGTGACTTCGAAATGCTCATTGTATCATCCTCTAATAATACAATAAAGACCCGCACATCCAAAACACATAAAAGGGCGTGCAGGACCAAAAACGCCTCTTTATGTATTTTGGATGTGCAGGTCTTTATTGTATTATTTGATTTTTTTTTAGTTTTTGACTCCTGCCTATATTGAGCTGACAGAGCAGGATTACTCCCCCAACAGCTGTTTCACATGAGCAGGTTGTCTGATAAAGGGCTGGTGCCTGAACGTCACATTTGTTTTTTGTTAAATGGACCTCTTTTTTGTGTTGGAGCACTGTGGCTGTGCAGATCATTTGGTTTTTAGTCAGTATTCATCCTCTGACACTTCTCATGAAAACTGACTGTAAAAGTGATTAATTCTTACATTTAGAATAAACTGCCCTGTTCCAGCCTTTTTTTTTTTCTCTTGGAAAATGCTGCAGGGCCTTAAATGTAGGAATGGATATACATTACAAAAAATAAATAAAAATAAAGCTGACCACACAAACATGAAATATGTTGGTTTCATACAGTCTGCAGTTACACAAACAGAAGACAAAGTAAACGTCAGGATTATTACATGTCCATCACCACCACATTTTGAAAAACTGTAAGACAACAGGCTGTGCATTATTTATGTTTTGTGTCTTTTAGTGAAGTTTTTATTTGGATTTAGGCAATATCCCTATATTACCACAGACGAACTGTTCCTGTTGCCACATCTTCTGAAATAAAACTGCAGAACACAAAGTAATCTAAAAACAAATGGGGAGAAGATCAAATCAAATTCAGTATATTGCCTAAAAACTAAAAGAAGGAAAAAAACTGGGAGCAGTACGGGAGCAGGAGTCATTCTGAATGGGAGCGAGATGGGAGTGGGAGTCATTTTACCAGGAATGGGATGGGACAGGATTTTTTTGTTTTGTTTTTTTTTTTTTTTTAAAAAAACTCTGGCCCAGGACAGGATTTTTTTTTTTTTTTTTTTTTTTTTTTTTTTAAAACTCTGACCCAGGACAGGATTTTTTTTTTTTTTTTTTTTTTTTTTTTTTAAAAACTCTGACCCAGGACAGGATTTTTTTTTTTTTTTTTTTTTTTTTTAAACTCTGGCCCAGGACAGAGGATTTTTTTTTTTTTTTTTTTTTTTTTTTTAAACTCTGGCCCAGGACAGGATTTTTTTTGTTGTTTTTTTTTTAACTCTGGCCCAGGACAGGATTTTTTTGTTTGTTTTTTTGTTTTTTTTTAACTCTGGCCCAGGACAGGATTTTTTTTTTTTTTTTTTTTTTTCTGGCCCGGACAGGATTTTTTTTTTTTTTTTTTTTTTTTTTTTTTTTTTTTTTAGGACAGGATTTTTTTTTTTTTTTTTTTTTTTTTTTTTTTTTTTTTTTTTTTTTTTTTTTTTTTTTTTTTACTCTGGCAAGGGATTGGGATGGACAGGATTTTTTGCTGTGGGAGTGGGATGGACAGGAGTGAAAATCTACTCCTGTGTCACTCTCTACTCCAGAGCGCTCTTGACCTCAGACTGGGCGATGGTTTATCTTTCAGCAGGACAATGACTCTAAGCACACAGCCAAAATATCAAAGGAGCGGCTTCAGGACAACTCTGTGAATAAATGGACTACATTTATACAGCATGCTCTTCCATCTGCATCAGACACTCAAAGCGCTTTACACATCAATGCCTCACATTCACCCCGATGTCAGGCTGCTGCCATGCAAGGCGTCCACTAGACACCAGGAGCAACTAGGGGATTAAGGACCTTGCCCAAGGGCCCTTAATGATTTTCAGGTCAGGCTTGGATTTGACCCGAGGACCCTCTGGTTTCAAGCCCAATGCTTAACCACTACACCATCACCTCCCCTAATGTCCTTGAGTGGTCCAGCCAGAGCCCAGACCTGAATCCGACTGAACATCTCTAGAGAGATCTGAAAATGGCTGTGCACCGACGCTCCCCATCCAACCTGATGGATCTTGAGAGGTGCTGCAAAGAGGAATGGACCAAACTGTCCAAAGATAGGTGCACCAAGCTTGTGGCATCATATTCAAGAAGACTTGAGGCTGGAATTGCTGCCAAAGGTGCATCAACAAAGTATTGAGCAAAGGGTGTGAATACTTATATACAGGTGAATTCTTAGTTTTTTAATTTTAATAAATTTTCAAAAAAGCCTTTATAATATTGTCATTATGGGGTGTTGTGGGTATAATTTTGAGGAAAAAAAACAATTTACTCCATTTTGGAATAAGGCTGTAACACTGGTGTGCCCAAGTGGTTGATTGTGGGCAACAAGTCGATCACCAGCCGACTTCCAGTCGATTGCAATGGGGGGGAATCTCACAAGGCTGTTTAGATCTGCACATGCACAGGGTCAAGAGGTCGTGAGGAGTTACAGTGGAGAGTGAGGCAAGTGTACAATGGCGGAAGTAAAAAATCTTATTTTCATCCAGAGTGGGAGGAGGATTATTTTTTTATTTATTCGAATGACAAATCCATCTGCTTTATCTGCAATGCAAACACGGCATTACCGATCATCTCTTCGCACCCAAAAAGTGCAGGAATTGAAAAGCCAGCTAGCAGCACAACAGGCTGTTTTTACTCGGCCAATTACCACAAGTACGGCTGCAACCACAGCTTCTTATCATGTCAATCATGTTCTTGCAAAAGGAAAGAAATCTTTTAAGGATGGTGAGATTGTGAAAATAGTGTTTACGGAAGCTGCAGGTGTGCTCTTGGTCAATTTTACAAATCAAAAGGAGAGCCGAGGAAAATTTCTGGAACAGCTTTCTCAGTTGTTGCCCAAAATTAAAGAATTTCTGAAACTTTCAACTGATGCTGAATATGCACAGCTAGAAGACAGTCACTGGCTGTTGGATTTACCTTTTCTTACCGATCAATAACTTGAATCTTGAGCTTCAGGATAAAGACAAACACATCATCAACATGATGAGCTCTGTGAACACATTTCAAAGCAGGTTACACCTGCTATCCAGCAGGTTGCAGCAGTGTGACCTGCTGAACTTTCTACAGATGGACACAGAACTTGAGCTTGAGAGTGCACGTTATGATGAGCAAGTGCAGAGCATCTTGTCAGAATTTGACAGGCACTTTACTGACTTTGCTTCCACTGAGCCTGTTCTCACTTTTCTGTTTTCCATTTGGGGAAAATGCAGATGTGGACTGTATGACATTCAAAATAATCCTGTGTGGATTATTGTAATTCTCGCCTCTTCAGTCTCCCTCACAAACCCCTCCATAAACTTCAACTGGTCCAGAATTCAGCTGCCTGTATCAAAACGTGAACCCCTGATCCACCATATCACTCCTGTCCTTCAACAGCTCTACTGGCTTCCGGTTCAGTTTTATATTCAATTCAAAATTCTCCTGTTGAAATTCAAGGCCGTTCACAACCTCGCTCCTCCATATCTGTCCGACCTCCTCCATGTCCCCACTCCCTCAGATCTTCTTCCTCCATTCACCTGTCTGTCCTCTCTGCCCATCTCACTACCACAGGGAGCAGAGCGTTCAGCTGCTCTACTCCCTGTCTCTGGAATTTATTACCACCATCTGCATATTATATATATTCGTTTATTGGATTTTGAGTTTTACTGTATGGTGTCTGAGTGTCAAGACAGGTGCCTTTAAATGGAATATATTATCATTATTATTAATTTTATTATTAACTAACACTTGGCATGTACATCCAATTCTGGAATCTAATGCAGAAAGGAGAAGTACTCCAACCTCAGGCAAACTGCACAGAATTTGACTGCACTTTTGGATCAACTTATCTGTGTGAATCTGCCTTATCAAGTCAAAATACGGATCCACCATGACGGATGACCACCGTGCAGCCCGCTTACGGCTGCACTCAGCTCCTACTGTCCGGACTATCAGACACCAGCTGCCTCCTCTCTGTGCCAGAAGTCCCACTAAGGTCGGGAACAACTTTTCCAGCTTGAATTAGGGATTGTATTATTCGAGCTGTTTGATGATGTTGTGTTGTTACGGGCCAGTCCGAGGCCTACTTGTGCTTATTCTTTGCACCATGCACATTTACTGCAGTAATGTATTATTACTGTTTAAACTTTATATTTGTGCCAGAAAATTGTGTTATGTTGGTGCACAATAAACTGTGGCTACACTGTGGCGTTCGATATGGCTCGGTAGAGCTCGATGCACTGTCAACTTTAAAAGCAGATCTTAGTTCAAAAAAGGTTGGGCACCCCTGCTGTAACATAACAAAATGTGGAAACAGTGAAGGGTTGTGAATACTTACTGGATGCACTGTGACGATAAGAACAAGACCCATAATTAAACTTAGAATAGTCACATGACAGGAGGAGTGTGGTTTGTCTATAAGGGGACATTTACCTTGATGGCAAGTTCCGTGCGTCCACATTCATATGCTTTAGCTGCGATGTGTGAGTAGGAAACACCTGGTGAGTCTCCAACCTTCAGACAAACTGCTCTGGCAATGGCCTCATCTGGTAGGTCCTTCTGCTGCACCTGACCACGCCCACAGGCAGATTTTAGTTGTGATTCATTTCGCCAGAATGCAAAGAGAATTAGCCATTTAAATTTGTCAGTAAATGTTTCAATCATATTTAGTTTAGGGCAGAAAGAGTACAATAAAAGTAGGAAGACCAGAAGTAGGAGGAGCAATCACCTTACAGGAGGCCCAGTGTCTGAGGACTCGGCTGACCCCCTGATAGTCTGGAATCTTCAGGTACTGACAGATCTCTATCGCTAACGGGTAGAACTGCCGATACACGAGCCTGAAGACAGACATGAGAAAACATCTTTCATCCAGTCATCTCATTCTGTGCACATAAAACCACCTCACCACTCCCACTCACCTGTCAATCAGCACCTGGAGAGTCATCTGTTTGAATCTGAAGTAAGGAGGTCAAGAATCTACACACCAAGTTCTGTTTTCATCGTGTCACGTCGATGCATCTGCCTGAAGCTTTGTGTCAGTTTCACTGAAAACTTTGTCTGACCCAGGGCTGGTTTTTGCTTTTTCCCTGTGTCTTAAAGAGGACAGTGTGTGTGTGTCTCAGCAGCGTGGGCGTGGCACTCAGTAGCTCGTCGTGGCTCTGAAGTCATGTGTCCAGAGCAGACATCTTCACCAGCTCTTCAGCCTGCTTTATCAGCACAGAGTGTTCAGCCACTCTTCATCCATTTGCCAACCTGGACAGCACCCCCCACCCACCCACCCATCACTGCCGCAGCCTTCTGCATCCACGTCTGCTCACAGTCACTTCTCACTCACCAGACATCAGTTCAGGCCCCAGTCTTCTGGTCAGTTGCCAGCTCCACAAGCACCAATAAATTCATCTTCATACTGATTGTATTCACCACATATATGAAACAAGGGAATCAGGCTCATTATTAAAAAGCAAGAGATGCAAATTTTTACTAGATGGTAAATGGACTGCATTTATATAGCGTTTTTCCATCTGCATCAGACGCTCAAAGCGCTTTACAATAATGCCTCACATTCACCCAGATGTCAGGGTGCTGCCATACAAGGTGCCCACTACACACCAGGAGCAACAAGGGATTAAAGGTCTTGCCCAAGGACCCTTAGTGATTTTCCAATCAGGCTGGAATTTGAACCCAGAATCTTCTGGTCTCAAGCCAAACACTTAACCACTAGACCATCACCACCCCTCCCCTAATAAAAAAATATAATTATTGAAATCAGTCTAAAGTCTTACAAAGGGACTGCTGAATAATTAATACCGTTCTCAATTCTTTGTTTTTTACTTGGGGTCACTGCAGCGCATCCAGTGCAGATCCAGACTGGGATTTGGCACAAGTTTGTCTTCAGGTGCCCTTCCTGACACAACTCCAGTTATATCTGGAGACACGTGCAGCTCCTGGTCCCAGCCAGGTACTAATCTGGACAGACTCTGCTGCTGCAGGACTCGATCCTTGCTGAAGCTCATGAACATCTGACTTTTATGTAAAGCGACATCTTTGAGTTTCTGTGGTCATGATTTCATCCATCCATGCATTTTCCATACCTGCTTACTCCAATTAAGGGTCCTGGGGGGCTGGAGCCTATCCCGGCAGTCACAGGGTGTGAGGCGGGGTACAACCTGGACAGGACACTAGTCTGTCGCAGGGTCACATATAGACAAACAAACACATTCACACCTACGGACAACTTCAAGTTTCCAGTCCACCTAACCTGCACACGGAGGAAACCCACACAAACACGGGGAGAACATACAAACTCCACACAGAAAGGCTACAGGAGGGAATCGATCCCATGACCTTCTTGCTGTGAGGCATCAGTGCTAACCACTAATCCACCGTGCTGCGCATTATTTCACTTTTCAATAAGTTCTACAGATTTCAGAGAAACTGGTCATATTTCAAGCTCCAGAAATACACCATAAATTTAAAGATGTACAGTTAAAGAAATTGCTCTCAGATTTACAGAGAGGTGATTCCTTGGATCCTCTACTGACAGGAAGTGTGGAGAAACAGAGGATAAACATGAAAGGATACTGAGTGTGAGTGAGAGGCATGCCCACACCACTTTCCCGGACAGCGTTTAGAACTCTCAGCTCTCTGCACGTGGTCACAAACAGATCTGGACTGAAGTCTGTCAGGAAACACTTTCCAAATGACGCTGCCTGATGGAGAAAATGAACCAGATGACACTTATTAAACACTTCAGTCTGACTGAAACCAGACAAAAGCTGAAAACGTGCGTGAGCTCACCCTGAGCAGGGACTTCTGGGTATTTACATCGTATTCGTGACCTGCAGCCTCCACACACTGTCTGACAGCCTCTCGCAGCATGCCTTGCTCCTTGATCTCTCGCAGGTACTCATCAGCCTTTTGACTGCATTTCTGCATAAACCAAACAAACACACATCACAGAAAACAAAGACTTAAGACATTCATGACATTATGTCAACATATGTCACTGCAAACCATGTCACAGTTAAGTGGTTAGAGCCCATCACAATAAAAAAAGAAAGTGTGTGTGTGTGGGGGGGGAGCAATCACAGCAGAGAAGATAGGACTGTGCGAGTGCATAAAAGACCGAAACAAAACCCAAACTAACAAAAGAAAAATGAAGCGAACGGCAACCTTGACGCTTTAAACAAAATCAAAAAGCACTGTCGTGATTCCCCCGACCCCTGGTTTTATCTGCTTCTAAACTCGTTATGTGGGAGTTTTTCCCCCAGATGGTGCCTCAGTTCTGTTCCTCACCGCTCATCTTGGCCACACACCTGCTGTGAATGAGCGGCTGATGAACAGCAGACTATATAAACTCAGACTTTCAGATCAGTGGTTGTCAGATTCTTCCAGATTCTTCCTAGAGCCAGATGCTTCTATGATCCATGATCGGAGGACTGAACCTGATTCCTCTCTGTGATTCCTTGACCCTGACCACGTCTTCTTGCTGCTCTCAAGCACTTAAGACGTCAGAGTTTCCCGCAGCTAAACTCAAGGTAACCTTTCCCAGCTCTCTAATTCCTGTATTAGAGCAAACTGTCTTTCCTGGTGTTCCAGACGCTATCCTGCGCGGCTCCTACACTGCCCTGGTTCCTGGCTCCCTGCACAGCAATGTCACTCTGGAACTCTCCAGCTCTCCACTCAGAGCGCGCAGCTCTGCTTCACGCCAGTTAAGTTCCTTCATGTCTCAGTGGGATTCCGCTCTCACTCATTCCTGCCTGTGACTGTGCATGATAAAGAACAGTCATAGAACTCTTCTTAAGAACTCTATGAACTCTGACAAACTATTAACAATGCAATCATTCACCATCTGTTTCTTCAATCCCTCAGTTCCTGGTCTCGGCTCTGAGTCCAACCTGGTCCGGGTCCTAGAATCCAAGTTTTCAATTCTCTTTCAAGACTGGCTTGGGAAGTTGCAGCTCCCTATTTTTACTGCTAGGAGCGGGCTACTCTCCACTCTGCAGGCACCCCCAGCACAGCATTATTATTTGTCCTTTGTCAATAAATGTTTTCTTAACAACCAACTCTGTTTCTTACTCTCAGTGTTTGGGTCCATAGCCTGTACTGGTCTGGTCCCATCTGGACCTCTAACCATAACACATTCATGATGACGTAGCTCGACAACGGGTATCAAACCGAGCGCCAGCTGTGATCACTTCTGCAGCAAGTCTGTGCTCTCCACAGCCACCTGCAGCTGTGTTGTCTTGACAACGTGTGGGCGCACACGCACGTCGCAGCCAGAGACGGCACGTGAACATGCATAAATAGTTAAAGTAGTTGATCAAACTACACATGGACCGATAACCAGTTTCACGGTATACCGCAGTATGAAAAAAAAAAAAACATTATCAAAACCACTAAAATTTTACGTTATACTGTCCCTACGGTATGAGCGGGTTATGAAAATTCTTGACAGGAAGAGTGGAGGCAGCTGGTGCCACCCTTCCCCTCAGCGCGCACCGCTGCCTCTGTTTACAAACAGGCAGCTAACGTTAGCTAGCTCTGCATCATGGCTGTAGGAGGCAAAGTCTGCACTGAACTTTTCCCTCCATCTAAAAGGATCAAGTTGGCTTTTTTGTTTTATTTTCTGAGGAATAGCCCTTGAAGCCACAAACGGTGGCAACAAAGCACCGCAGCTATGGCCTGTGTTGGACGCGGAGCAATTCAAGATACCTGCAAAGGATTACATGGAAGGAGTAAACTTTATCCCATCTTTGAAACCACTGAGAAGTACAAGCGGTGGATTCGAGTCATGATTGTGGTCGATGAAATTTCTCCCATAAACATGTCAAGAAGGACAAATACATCTATTCCAAGCACTTTGTTGGTGAAGCTGGGCCACGTATTGAGCATCCGGAGTTCCGGACCTTATTCCAGCCACGTTTCTCCCTAAGCAAGTAGGTCATGTTTCCCACGGGGCAGATACTACATGTCTAAAAGAGTGACGATCATTTTGGTATTTTCTCGAAAGCCATCAGTGGTATAGTGCTCGTAGCGGTAGACATCGCATCAATTAGTGCGTCTGAATCACGCGCACTTCATATGCAAATAGCCACAATGTTGTTAAAGCACATTTTAAAGCTATACATAATACTGTGAAACCACGGTATTTTTGCCCACGGTTATCATACCATCCAAATCTCATACCGGCCCATGCCTAGATCAAACATTCTTGCCTTCTATTGTTTCTGTATGAAAATATTGCTTTTCATCTCACACATAACGAGTCACGTTCAGCTCATTGGATCTTTTGTCACTGATCCGTTCAGATGCAAGACTTGGGAGGCTGGACGAAGGTGGACGACAATGAACAGAACACTGACGGTACGGGAACTATGCAAACGATGAACCGTCAAGACAGTTTGAAAATTCCGACAATGCGCCAGCTACAGGAACGAAGCTGGACGACGGTTAAACGATGTCTCCAAAAGTCAATGTAAGTTCAGATTTCTTGTTTCATTTTGGCTTCTGTGTCCTCCATTAATGCCGTGTGACTGGGGTTAAGTTTTCACCGTGTGACGTCTGAACTTTCTATTCTGGGAACAGAAGATCAACAGCTTCATTTCAAACATTCATTTTTAAACAAACGTCCAGTTTCAGCTGCAGACAGAACTTTACCTGCATTCAGGGACATGAACCTCATGGCAGTATTATAATCATGCATTATTGGCTACAAAGTGGACCTATTACTCTGATTTGATCAATAAAAACAAGCATAACTTAAAAGTTCTTGTTCCACACGGTGGCAACACTTATTCATGGACAACCACCTGTAGTTCGCTCTCCTTTTACAGCACAAGATTTCCTGGATTACTTTGAGAAGAAAATAGAAGACATCAGGTTAAACATATCCCAGCATGCCTTAACCCAGCCACTACACCCTGCTACTGAGGTGGGCGCCACTACTGAGGTATTACCTAGATTTACAGAATTTGATAGTATCTCTCTAGGCATGCTGACAAACTCGTGACGTCAACAAAAAGCACAACCTGTTTATTTGATCCTATACAGAACTGTTTAAGGACCTGTGGCCCACTCTTGGGCCGACTGTGCTGGAAATTATTAATCTAGTCTAACTTCTGGATCTGTTCCTAAATGTTTCAAATCTTAAGAAACCTAATCTTGACCCTAGTGTATTGACAAACTATCGGCCGATATTAAATCTATCATTTTTCTCTAAAATTCTGGAAAAAGTGGTGTCACAGCAGCTCGTAGACTATCTTACTGAGAATAATCTCTTTGAGCCACTGCAGTCTGCTTTTAGAAAATATCATTCCACAGAGACGGCTCTCACTAAAGTGGTGAATGATCTTCTGCTTACAATGGATTCAGACACCACTACAGTTCTGTTGCTGTTAGATCTCAGTGCTGCATTTGATACAGTGGATCATCATATTCTACTTGATAGGCTGGAAAATCATTTTGGGATTACTGGGAGTGCCCTTGCATGGCTGATGTCATACTTGACCAGTCGTTCTCACTGTTTTGTACAGTAACACTACCTCTAACCTTAGTGACATGAAATTTGGGGTTTCACAGGGGTCCATCTTAGGCCCCCTGCTTTTCTCCCTTTATATAGCACCCCTTGGGCACATATTGCAGCGCTTTGGGGTTACCGTTCACTGCTATGCTGATGATACAGTTATACAACCCCTGGCAATAATTATGGAATCACCGGCCTCGGAGGATGTTCATACAGTTGTTTAAGTTTGTAGAAAAAAAGCTGATCACAGACATGACACAAAACTAAAGTAATTTCAAATGGCAACTTTCTGGCTTTAAGAAACACTATAAGAAATCAAGAAAAAAATTGTGGCAGTCAGTAACGGTTACTTTTTTAGACCAAGCAGAGGAAAAAATATGGAATCACTCAATTCTGAGGAATAAATTATGGAATCACCCTGTAAATTTTCATCCCCAAAACTAACACCTGCATCATATCAGATCTGCTCATTAGTCTGCATCTAAAAAGGAGTGATCACACCTTGGAGAGCTGTTGCACCAAGTGGACTGACATGAATCATGGCTCCAACACGAGAGATGTCAATTGAAACAAAGGAGAGGATTATCAAACTCTTAAAAGAGGGCAAATCATCACGCATTGTTGCAAAAGATGTTGGTTGTTCACAGTCAGCTGTGTCTAAACTCTGGACCAAATACAAACAACATGGGAAGGTTGTTAAAGGCAAACATACTGGTAAACCAAGGAAGACATCAAAGCGTCAAGACAGAAAACTTAAAGCAATATGTCTCAACAATAAAAAAAAAACGCACAACAAAACAAATGAGGAACGAATGGGAGGAAACTGGAGTCAACGTCTGTGACCGAACTGTAAGAAACCGCCTAAGGAAATGGGATTTACATACAGAAAAGCTAAACGAAAGCCATCATTAACACCTAAACAGAAAAAAACAAGGTTACAATGGGCTACGGAAAAGCAATCGTGGACTGTGGATGACTGGATGAAAGTCATATTCAGTGATGAATCTCAAATCTGCATTGGGCAAGGTGATGATGCTGGAACTTTTGTTTGGTGCCGTTCCAATGAGATTTATAAAGATGACTGCCTGAAGAGAACATGTAAATTTCCACAGTCATTGATGATATGGGGCTGCATGTCAGGTAAAGGCACTGGGGAGATGGCTGTCATTACATCATCAATAAATGCACAAGTTTATGTTGATATTTTGGACACTTTTCTTATCCCATCAATTGAAAGGATGTTTGTGGATGATGAAATCATTTTTCAAGATGATAATGCATCTTGCCATAGAGCAAAAACTGTGAAAACATTCCTTGCAAAAAAGACACATAGGGTCAATGTCATGGCCTGCAAATAGTCCGGATCTTAATCCAATTGAAAATCTTTGGTGGAAGTTGAAGAAAATGGTCCATGACAAGGCTCCAACCTGCAAAGCTGATCTGGCAACAGCAATCAGAGAAAGTTGGAGCCAGATTGATGAAGAGTACTGTTTGTCACTCATTAAGTCCATGCCTCAGAGACTGCAAGCTGTTAGAAAAGCCAGAGGTGGTGCAACAAAATACTAGTGATATGTTGGAGCGTTCTTTTGTTTTTCATGATTCCATCATTTATTCCTCAGAACTGAGTGATTCCATATTTTTTCCCTCTGCTTGGTCTATAAAAGTAACCGTTACTGACTGCCACAATTTTTTTTCTTGATTTCTTATAGTGTTTCTTAAAGCCAGAAAGTTGCCATTTGAAATGACTTTAGTTTTGTGTCATGTCTGTCTACTGCACAACATAACTTTTTACTTTCCATGTGACCGCCCTGTTTTGAAGTAACACTTGCCCTTTTCCATTTCATCTGGGTCTTCGCACTACAGCTGGTGATGCTGATCATCCCTTTAAAACTCATAATGCAGGTTTGGTAGAAGCCATCAAAATCTAAACAGAAGGTGACAAAATGTAACTTTTAAAACCCATCAGCTGATAAAATACCAGCTGCTCCTGGTACTGTTAGGTCTGAATCTTCAAATTCAAATGTCACTTACACACTTCAGAAGAAAGCATTTTTTTTTTAATTTTTCACATTTTACCATACGAGAAAGTTCATCATTTATAAATTAGATTTCCAAGTTATCTTGATCCAGTAAAAAAAAAAAAAAAAAAAAAATTAAAGGTCTTTTCTGTCATGCTACATACCTGGACACATAAAATGAAACTTATTTTCTGCATTTAACATCCTAATTACAGTTACACACAATCCAACCACTTAGGGCAGTGGGCAGCCACAGACTGACACCCACAGGGAACAACTCCAGATCTGGATATGCTGCATTGCTCAGGGGTAGAGAAAGGAGCAGGCTGTAATGAGCATGCAGTAGGAAACCGGAGGGAACTCAGGCCGACACAAGGAGAACATATAAATTCCACACAGAAAGGAACTGGTGGAGTCAAACTGCAAACCTTCTGGCTGTGAGGCAACAGAGCTAACCGCTGAGGGCATACAGCCCCCCACCCCTCCACCCCCACCACCATTTTCTTTAAAAGGGATTTTTTTTTTTTTTTTTTTTTTTTACAATACCTTACTTTTGTACACTTTTGTATGTTTTTTTTAAGCACAACTTTTTTTCATGTTATCTCACATTAGTTTATTACAATTATACATATTTATGGGCAATAAATTACAACCAAAGACTACAAGTACTCAATATTATAAATAACAGTGAGTTAAAGCAAATGTAATAAAAAAGTCGTAAGAAGGTTCATTACAAAGCTGATTGTGCACATCATACAACACAAACACATAACGTTCACAGTGTTCAGTCAGTGAACACTTTCTGCCCAACGTTTCCTGAAAATCTTCTGGAACTGAATTACCTCGTACTCTCTGTGGGCCTCCAGCAGCAGAGCTCCAGGAGCCATGGATGCAATCTTGAAGATGCCCTGGCAAACCAGAGGAACCTCCTCCAGGAATTCCTGCTGAGTGGAGCTGATAATACGAACGCCGTCCAACTCACCGACACACAGACACCGATCATCAATGGAAAACCTTATAAAGGGTCAAGGTTAACCATCCAATGAAAACTCTGAGCACTTTACAGTGACCTACAGCACCATAAGCAGCATTTCTGGGCTGCACAGCACCTGAAAAACCAAAATTAACACATTTATAAAACCTCAACAACCAATTTGGACATTTCAACAATCCAGGGTCTAAACTGGACTTACTTCCTGAAAGCATCTTTCTGAAGACTAATGTTTCAAGATCTAATGCATCGTACAGGCAGACACAGATGAAAACATTCAGACGTCCATGTTCGTCAAAATCGAGCCCAAGGGCTCATTTAGGATTCATTACATAAACCCATCTGTGCATTTCAAATGCTGGAGTCATCACTGCTCACACACCACTATGTCTGTTACACTGGCACAGAGCAAATATCCACTGGAGGGCACTGCAGACTAGGGCTGCAAGAAACGATTATTTGGATCATCGATGAATCTGATAGGGTTTCGACACGATTAATCGGATTAGCGGGGACTTTTTTAAAAATGTGCCAGGGAAACAATTTTTCTCTCCTTCCATCACTTTATTTAACAACAGAACATTATTTGAAAACTTAAAATACTTGAAAATCAACAAATTGTCAAATGTCCCTTGGCTGTTAAAATATAAAATAATAAAGAATAAAACAGTTTATAATAAAGAACAAAAATAATTATTTCAAATGACATTGCTTTATCAAAGTGCTGAGTTGCCATAAAACAACACTGAAACATATAAATGTTATAAAATATGTATATGGTGAAAAAAGAGGTATTTTATTGCTGCAAATGAGCAATTAGTATAACCAGTTAACCATCAAACCTAAATCAAAAACTGTAGCCGACTCATATGTACAACATTCTCTGGATAATTTTATGTGGTCATTTCACAATGACACATGTGACTCATGTCTCCTTCTCTAAAATTGTATTGTAGCATTATTAGTTATTATATTATTATTATTGTTGCTATTATATTATTAATATATAAATAAAATAAATTAAAAAATACTCTAATTTGTAATACATTTGACTCTTTTACAACAACAAACACTGAGCCATTAATTATTATACAGAAAACAAATGCACAAACATGCTTGAAAACGCCGTAGACATCAATTAATCAATCAATTTTTTTTTATATAGCGCCAAATCACAACAAACAGTTGCCCCAAGGCGCTTTATATTGTAAGGCAAGGCCATACAATAATTATGTAAAACCCCAACGGTCAAAACGACCCCCTGTGAGCAAGCACTTGGCTACAGTGGGAAGGAAAAACTCCCTTTTAACAGGAAGAAACCTCCAGCAGAACCAGGCTCAGGGAGGGGCAGTCTTCTGCTGGGACTGGTTGGGGCTGAGGGAGAGAACCAGGAAAAAGACATGCTGTGGAGGGGAGCAGAGATCGATCACTAATGATTAAATGCAGAGTGGTGCATACAGAGCAAAAAGAGAAAGAAACAGTGCATCATGGGAACCCCCCGGCAGTCTACGTCTATAGCAGCATAACTAAGGGATGGTTCAGGGTCACCTGATCCAGCCCTAACTATAAGCTTTAGCAAAAAGGAAAGTTTTAAGCCTAATCTTAAAAGTAGAGAGGGTGTCTGTCTCCCTGATCTGACTTGGGAGCTGGTTCCACAGGAGAGGAGCCTGAAAGCTGAAGGCTCTGCCTCCCATTCTACTCTTACAAACCCTAGGAACTACAAGTAAGCCTGCAGTCTGAGAGCGAAGCGCTCTATTGGTGTGATATGGTACTACGAGGTCCCTAAGATAAGATGGGACCTGATTATTCAAAACCTTATAAGTAAGAAGAAGAATTTTAAATTCTATTCTAGAATTAACAGGAAGCCAATGAAGAGAGGCCAATATGGGTGAGATATGCTCTCTCCTTCTAGTCCCCGTCAGTACTCTAGCTGCAGCATTTTGAATTAACTGAAGGCTTTTTAGGGAACTTTTAGGACAACCTGATAATAATGAATTACAATAGTCCAGCCTAGAGGAAATAAATGCATGAATTAGTTTTTCAGCATCACTCTGAGACAAGACCTTTCTGATTTTAGAGATATTGCGTAAATGCAAAAAAGCAGTCCTACATATTTGTTTAATATGCGCTTTGAATGACATATCCTGATCAAAAATGACTCCAAGATTTCTCACAGTATTACTAGAGGTCAGGGTAATGCCATCCAGAGTAAGGATCTGGTTAGACACCATGTTTCTAAGATTTGTGGGGCCAAGTACAATAACTTCAGTTTTATCTGAGTTTAAAAGCAGGAAATTAGAGGTCATCCATGTCTTTATGTCTGTAAGACAATCCTGCAGTTTAGCTAATTGGTGTGTGTCCTCTGGCTTCATGGATAGATAAAGCTGGGTATCATCTGCGTAACAATGAAAATTTAAGCAATACCGTCTAATAATACTGCCTAAGGGAAGCATATATAAAGTGAATAAAATTGGTCCTAGCACAGAACCTTGTGGAACTCCATAATTAACTTTAGTCTGTGAAGAAGATTCCCCATTTACATGAACAAATTGTAATCTATTAGACAAATATGATTCAAACCACCGCAGCGCAGTGCCTTTAATACCTATGGCATGCTCTAATCTCTGTAATAAAATTTTATGGTCAACAGTATCAAAAGCAGCACTGAGGTCTAACAGAACAAGCACAGAGATGAGTCCACTGTCCGAGGCCATAAGAAGATCATTTGTAACCTTCACTAATGCTGTTTCTGTACTATGATGAATTCTAAAACCTGACTGAAACTCTTCAAATAGACCATTCCTCTGCAGATGATCAGTTAGCTGTTTTACAACTACCCTTTCAAGAATTTTTGAGAGAAAAGGAAGGTTGGAGATTGGCCTATAATTAGCTAAGATAGCTGGGTCAAGTGATGGCTTTTTAAGTAATGGTTTAATTACTGCCACCTTAAAAGCCTGTGGTACATAGCCAACTAACAAAGATAGATTGATCATATTTAAGATCGAAGCATTAAATAATGGTAGGGCTTCCTTGAGCAGCCTGGTAGGAATGGGGTCTAATAAACATGTTGATGGTTTGGATGAAGTAACTAATGAAAATAACTCAGACAGAACAATCGGAGAGAAAGAGTCTAACCAAATACCGGCATCACTGAAAGCAGCCAAAGATAACGATACGTCTTTGGGATGGTTATGAGTAATTTTTTCTCTAATAGTTAAAATTTTGTTAGCAAAGAAAGTCATGAAGTCATTACTAGTTAAAGTTAATGGAATACTCAGCTCAATAGAGCTCTGACTCTGTCAGCCTGGCTACAGTGCTGAAAAGAAACCTGGGGTTGTTCTTATTTTCTTCAATTAGTGATGAGTAGAAAGATGTCCTAGCTTTACGGAGGGCTTTTTTATAGAGCAACAGACTCTTTTTCCAGGCTAAGTGAAGATCTTCTAAATTAGTGAGACGCCATTTCCTCTCCAACTTACGGGTTATCTGCTTTAAGCTACGAGTTTGTGAGTTATACCACGGAGTCAGACACTTCTGATTTCGCACTAACGCGTTAGACATGCTAACGCGTTAGCATAAAATACATATATCAACTGTTTCAGAAGACCATAACAGGTCAGTTCAATTCAATTAGTTGTTTCAGCTCTCCTGCAGACCCTCTTTAAGTTTCTGACATTGTGATGTAGATGGATGTGGTCTGTGTGGCTGTTAAACTCATCCATCCATTCTTTGTCTGATGCTTGTCTGGGTTCGGGACACTGTGGCAGTAGACTAAGCACCTCATCCCACACCTCCCTATCCTCTGTCAAACCCTCGGGGGATCCCAAGGTGCTCCCAAATAAGTTGGGAAATATAATCCTTCCAGCATGCTCTGGGTCTATTGATTGGTTATTCTGAGCTTTTGCCAAATAATTGTCACTTGTACTTTGGTTACTCTGCCCCCACAGTTTCCAGAAGTACTGCTCAATTTCATCCATATCCACAAACTTTAGGTTGGGCATATCCCAGCATGCCTTAGCCCAGCCACTACACCCTGCTAAGGGTTAACCCTAACCCTGCTATTGAGGTGGGCACCAATACTGACGTATTACCTAGATTTACAGAATTTGATAGTATCTCACTAGTCAGCTGATGGATCTGCTCCTAACTTAAGAAACCTAATCTTGACCCTAGTGTATTGAAAAACTATCAGCCGATATCAAATCTATCATTTTGCTCTAAAATTCGGGAAAAAGTTGTGTCACGGCAGCTCGTAGACTATTTAACTGAGAATAATCTCTTAGGCCCCCTGCTTTTCTCCCTTTATATAGCACCCCTTGGGCACATATTGCGGCGTTTTGGGATTACCTTTCACTGCTATGCTGATGATACTCAGTTATACATGCTGATAACTGCTGGTAATCTCGTTCACATAAAATCCTTAGAAGATTGTCTTGCATCACTGAGAAGTTGGATGTCTAGCAACTTCCTTCTTTTAAACTTTGATAAGACTGAAATGATGGTTCTTGGTCCAGTGAGACATCGGCATCAATTTGACCAGTTAATGATCAACCTCGGCTCGTGTGTCATACATCACACTGACAAAGTGAGGAACCTTGGGGTAATTTTTGATCCTACGTTTTCCTTTGACCTCCACATTAGAGATATTACAAGGACTGCCTTTTTCCACCTGTGAAATATAGCGAAGATTCAGTCCATCCTGTCTATGGCTGATGATGAGACCCTGATTCATGTGTTTGTTTCTTCTAGATTGGACTACTGCAATGTTCTATTTTCTGGTTTACCGCAGTCCAGCATTAGGGCTCTCCAATTGGTTCAAAATGCTGCCGCCAGACTTTTGACACAAAGCAGAAAGTTCGACCACATTACACCCATTTTGGTGTCTCTTCACTGGCTTCCTGTCTCTGTGAGATCGGTTTTTAAGGTTCTGCTACTAACCTATAAAATTGTTCACGGATTGGCACCTCCCTACCTAGCTGACCTAACTAAACCCTACGTACTGGCCCGGGCTCTGCGTTCTCAGGGTGCAGGACTACTTTGTGTCCCTAAGGTGAATAAGAAGTCTGCGGGTCACAGAGCTTTCTCTTATCGTGCCCCTGTTTTGTGGAATGATCTCCCTGTGTCAATAAAGCAGTAAGATTTCGCGGAGAGTTTTAAGTCCAAACTTAAGACGCACTTATTTTCCCTTTCGTATGGCTAGCATGCTGGCGTATTATGTTACTATGCTTTTCACTTTTTAACTGTGCTTTTTTAAAATCTTTTAATTCATTTTATTTTGTTTTATGAATTGTTTTGTGTGAAGAGCCTTGACTCTGTTGTGATTTGCCCCTATATAAAATGAATAAAGTGAACCGAATTCAATAAAGGATGAAATGAAGGCAGAGTGCAGACAAAAGGCTCCGCCCATAACCACATTACATGTAGGGATACATCCACAATTGATCGACATTTTTTCACTTCCGATCAGATCCTGATACTCGAGTTTGGATATCTGCCGATACCGATACTTTTACAATCCGATACCAGAGCTCCGTTTAATATTATTATTATCATTACTGTTGATTATTATATGAGGATTTTCTTAAAAAGGAGACCTAAAAGCAGCTACAATTTGCCAGAAGGTGCATCTACGATGAAAGCCTATATTTGATGTTTTGGTGAAAGAATCAAGTACTTTTATTTTTTTCTAGACTTTTACAGCCTTATTTTTATAGACTTAAAGAGAAAAGACAGCACTCTGTCTGTTTGTCTCTCCTCAATTTTCAATTTCCGTGGAGCTTTATTGATATGGGAGACATACGTTTACTGTGTTAGAATAAAAAATAAGTCCTCTGTCTCTATCTCTGCCTGTCTGTCTCTCGTTTGTTCCCTCTCTCCCGCTTTCTCTCTCCCTCTGCCTCTCTCTCGCTTCTTCTTTCTCGCCGTTTTCTCCCTTTTTTCCCTTTCAGCAGACAATCTCTGTTCAGCTCTTCCTCGGCTGCATGCTGAGCTGGCTTTCACAGCCTCGGGACAGTGAAGTGGCTAACATTTTAGCATGCATTTTCAGCAATAATTCAGTTAATTTTTCGGAAAATCCGTGCTCGACAAACAGACAATTTGAACAGGACAGCCGGGCAGAGATTTGCCGCAAACAGCAGCGAGAACACTGTGGAAGAGAGCTCTCTCAAAAAGGCCAGCTTCAAAAACCTCCCCCCTCCTCCTCCCGCTCGGCAGTAAACAAGCAGAGAGCAAACAACAGAAGTTGAGAGGATTCAGTGGCTCTTCTCCAGGATCGAAAAATGTCGCGGGTTGGATTGGTATTTTCGATACGTAAATTATGTCATTATCGAGTTCCGATTCATACAGCACCAAACCTAGTAGGGTGACCATCTACCCTGGTCATCCTACCAATAACCAAATAAAGCACAGCAAAGAAATATAACATTTCAGACCTTTGCAATTAAACAAACATATGGAGTCCAGTCATAAGGACCAAGCAGAGGTGTCCTGTGGGGTGTGGCAGGGGTATGGTTTACCATAATCACAGCAATACACAATCCGGTCTCTGTACCACCAAAGTAGGAGCTGTGTTCACATTCATTCACTCACTCATCTTCAACCGCTTATCTGCGATCGGGTCGTGGGGGCAACAGCTCCAGCAGGAGACCCCAGACTTCCCTTTCTCGAGCCACATTGACCACCTCTGACTGGGGATCCCGAGACGTTCCCAGGCCAGTGAGGAGATATAATCTCTCCACCTAGTCCTGGGTCTTCCCCGGGGTCTCCTTCCAGATGGACGTGCCTGGAACACCTCCCTCGGGAAGCACCCAGTGGGCATTCTTACCAGATGCCCAAACCACCTCAGCTGGTTCCTTTCAACGCGAAGGAGCAGCAGCTCTACTCCGAGCTCCCCACAGATGACCGAGCTTCTCGCCCCATCTCTAAGGGAGACACCAGCCACCCTCCTGAGGAAGCCCATTTCGGCTGCTTGTCCCTGCGATCTGGTTCTTTCGGTCATGACCCAACACTCATGACCATAGGTGAGAATAGGAACAAAGACTGAAAAGTAGATCGAGAGCTTTGGCTTTTGGCTCAGCTCCATTTTCGTCACAACAGTACGGTCAAGCGAATGCAAAACCGCCCCTGCTGCACCGATTCTCTGGCCTCACATCACATCAAACTGTCATACTGACAAAAAAGCTGGGCCAAAAGATGAGACTCGATTTAAAAAAAATTGTAATTGGAGATCCTCATTTGTAAAGGATACTGAATGGTGTCATTACTGATTCCAGCCACAAGGAGGAGTCTATCCCACATTATTGCCACAGACGGCTGCTGGCTCCTGGGTCTGCGGCACCTACACAAGAAGAGGAGAGACTATAGATTTATGATCACTTCTTCTGACCACCAGCCTCAACAGTTTTATTATACAACTGTGTAAAAGAAAGTCTAATGGTCCTTATAACAACCAATACAGGATTATCACTGTCACTTTGTGGAAAAGGTAATTTCACTTGGCTGATCAGGACGTCACAGCTGGCCAGCAGAACAGAACAGAACACACCATTAAATTTAGCAGCAGTGCTGTAGAACCTTGAGCTTAAGGTGCTACAAAGATTTTAAACACTGGAGGTGTTTAAATCAATTTATCAATTTTTATAAAGAACAAATCGTAGATAGGCTTCTTTGTGGTGAGAAACATCGCTGGAAGTTGTTGTGATGACTGCACGGAGTTCTGGGAAACTTTATTAAGAGAAATGAATTGCCCTTTTAATGAATTGCCCTTTTAATGAAATGCCGTTTTAGGGATCAATAAAGTTGTTTGAATCCTGAGAAGCCGTTTTCCACTTGAAGTGCGCTTCAAGCAGTCACGACACCAGAACCATTCAGCTTCCTAACGGAGTACAAGAACTAATCTCCGAGCTTGTTGTTTTCCTCCAGCATGACCATTTAAACTTGTTTTTGATGATGTCATCAGTCAGCGTAATGTGATCATGTCTCTACCATGTGGACAAGGCTGAAATCTCACTATTCTTCAATCTGCTGGTGTCCTAACACTCAAACCATCAGAAAACGCTGCAGCAAGAGCCACAACATACGACAATTTAAGTTAAATATGATGCAAATGTCATATTTTGTTACATTTCATGTCATGCCATTCATAGGTCATAAATAATGCTTAAAGGACATGTTGCACTGAAATCATAATTAAAATTTAGGCTGTTATTGACCATCTGATGATCCACTGGGATTACTTTGTGCACTTCCGTGACTGGTTTCAAAGTATATAGCATTCATAACAAACAGCTACAGACACTTCCAAAAACAAAGCCCTCGTGAGTACTCATGTTTCCGACAGTGGTGACGTGACTATTAGAAGCATCCCAGCGTGCACTTGAATGGAATGTAGCTGCTAACATTAAGAACTGAGGCACAGATAACAGAGCAGCGTAGTTTTGTTTGAACCCTGAGTGATATCGTGGGATTTGACCACTTATGGGGACCTGCGCTCTCATTGTGCAATATATACACAGCATAACTTCACACGGAAAAATGGTGTATTGTTTTGTTTTCGGCTGCAATCACTGAAGCAGTCGTGACAAGTGCAGTTTTTTTCAGTTCCCAGTGGAGAAGGAAAGACGAGGCAAATGTGAGAGGTCGTGTCGGTAAGTGTTAGCCTACACAGCTAACCAGAGTAGCTGCGTCCTCTCACCTGCACAACCGCCTCGACATGTTTGAGCTCCGGGTCATAAACAAACAACAACACATGCCCACTTTTCACAGCATTGTCACTTTTTCTTTGCATTTTCACTTTGTTTGTAATGTGTAATTTGCCCAAACTCTCAGAGAAAATGCCATGTTTATGTCCCCGGAAGTAGTGACATTATGTTATATGCGTCATTTTATCCCTTTAGCGCCCGCCCTCAAACAAGACTGCACTGCCCAATTACAAAGTTGACATAACTGTGATGTCGTGTTATGACAACTGGTTTTTAAGTGAAAATTGTTCATGTTGATGCAGTCACGGTAAAAGCAGCAGCCCTGAGAAGGTTTAGTGCACCTGCACGGCCACGAGCCATAAACACAGCCTGTTAAGAACAATCTCTGCTTGAGGCTCACCTCTGTGCACGAATAATTATAAGTGTTGTAATAAAATTAAAAAAAAAAAAAAACATCTGCTGCCAGGGGAAAAAAACAAAACATTGTGAAGACAGTCACCACATTCACAGTGGCAGTAAAACAGCTGAGAGGAGCAGCATGCTGAGCACACACACACATTCCAGATCCAAATTCACAAACTAAAAAAAAAAAAAAAAAAAAAAAAAAAAAGCTTGGCAGCTCCACTGAGAAAAACACAAAAGGGGAAAAAATCCTGAACATGTCAGACTCGCCCAGCACATCACACTCCAAAATATGCAGAGAATTGCTGAGTGAGATATTTTCCGTAAATGCACCTAACACTCAGAGTGAGAGGAATAAAATACATCAGCGTTCACTAATTATTAGCATGTATGCAGAGAGACGTACAATCATGAGTACTTTTATTTTGTCTTGCTAACTGGGACGTTAAAAAAACCTGCAACATGTCCTATAAAAGGTTCAATAAATATTAATGTTAGATGAACATAACATGATCCAAACCCCCCCCCCCCCCAAAACCCCTCCTCCTCTCACCCCTCATCTCTGAGCAGCAGCAGGCGGTTTAAACCACACCAACACACGCAACATGCAGTTACAGACACTGGAGAGTTTATTCTTTTAATCACTACTGTGCCTTTCACACTTTTTTACTCTTTGTTCAACTTTGCATTGAAATTTGAGTGCAGCTGAGAGAGAGAGAGAGCGCTGTGTGTGTGTGTGTGTTCACTCAACACCACACAGAGAGGAGTGAAGAGGAGCGTGCACGATTAAAGAATCAGGTTTATTCATCCTAAAACAGTCAATCAGAAAAACACTTCTGCTGCTGCAGGAACATCACTGAAATACACTGATTTTTCACCAGATAGGTCACGCAAGTGAGGGGCGTGAAGCCCGGGTCCGACAGCACCGTTCACTCATCAGTGTTAAGCGTGCGAGCGTTAGTGTTGAGCCCCATCATATATCTCCTTATGGTCGCTCAATTGACAGAAATCTGTCGTAGCAACAGAGAACTTTATTCCCTGAAGCACTGTTCCCAAATGTTCCTTAAAGGATTTTGATTTTTGTTGTTGTTGGGGGGGGGGGGGGGGGGGGGGGTAGCCGTTTGGTTGTGAAAGCAGTGACATTCACCAAAACCAGGGAATGTTCCCAAACTGCATGGATGCTGAGAAAAAAAAAAAAAGTGAATGACTGAATTTATGCAGCACACACAGTCCAAAACAACAAAAACTTACAAGAAAATGGACAGGAGTTGAAAAGTGAAAAGTGTGCTGTGGTCTGATGAGTCCACATTTCAAATTGTTTTTGTAAATCGTGGACGTCGTGTCCTCTGGACAAAATAGGAAAAAGACCATCCAGATTCTTACCCGTCAAGTTCAAAAGCCAGCATCTGTGATGGTATGGGGGTGTGTTAGTGCCCATGGCATAGACACCTTACACATCTGTGATGGTATGGGGGTGTGTTAGTGCCCATGGCATGGACACCTTACACATCTGTGATGGTATGGGGGTGTGTTAGTGCCCATGGCATGGACACCTTACACATCTGTGATGGTATGGGGGTGTGTTAGTGCCCATGGCATGGACACCTTACACATCTGTGATGGTATGGGGGTGTGTTAGTGCCCATGGCATGGACACCTTACACATCTGTGATGGTATGGGGGTGTGTTAGTGCCCATGGCATGGACAACTTACACATCTGTGATGGCACCATCAATGCTGAAAGGTCCATCCAGGTTTTGGAGCAACACATGCTGCCATCCAAGCAACGTCTTTTTCAGGGACGTCCCTGCTTATTTCAGCAAGACAATGCCAAGCCACATTCTGCACGTGTTACAACAGCGTGGCTTCGTAGTAAAAGAGTGCAGGTACTAGACTGGCCTGCCTGCAGTCCAGACCTGTCACCCACTGAAAATGTGTGGCGCATTATGAAGCACAAAATACGACAACAGAGACCCCGGACTGTTGAACAACTGAAGTCGTACATCAAGCAAGAATGGGAAAGAATTCCACCTACAAAACTTCAATAATTAGTGTCCTCAGTTCCCAAACACTTATTGAGTGTTGTCAGAAGGAAAGGTTATGTAACACAGTGGTAAACATACCACTGTCCCAGCTTTTTTGAAACATGTTGCAGGCATCCATTTCAAAATGAGCAAATATTTGCACAAAAACAATAAAGTTTATCAGTTTGAACATTAAATATCTTGTCTTTGTGGTGTATTCAATTGACTATAGGTTGAAGAGGATTTGAAAATCATTGGATTCTGTTTTTATTTACATAACGTCCCAACTTCATTGGAACTGGGGTTTTGTGTGTGTATACGAGGTCTGTCAATAAAGCAACGGTCCTTTTTATTTTTTCAAAATATATATGGATTTCATTCATATGTTTTTACATCAGACATGCTTGAACCCTCGTGCGCATGCGTGAGTTTTTCCACGCCTGTCGGTGACGTCATTCGCCTGTGAGCACTCCTTGTGGGAGGAGTCGTCCAGCCCCTCGTCGGAATTCCTTTGTCTGAGAAGTTGCTGAGAGACTGGCGCGTTGTTTGATCAAAATTTTTTCTAAACCTGTGAGACACATCGAAGTGGACACGGTTCGAAAAATTAAGCTGGTTTTCAGTGAAAATTTTAACGGCTGATGAGAGATTTTGAGGTGATTCTGTCGCTTTAAGGACTTCTCACAGTGCGAGACGTCGCTCAGCGCTCTCAGCCGCCGTCGTCAGCCTGTTCAAGCTGAAAACCTCCACATTTCAGGCTCTACTGATCCAGGACGTCGTGAGAGAACAGAGAAGTTTCAGAAGAAGTCGGTTTCAGCATTTTATCCGGATATTCCACTGTTAAAGGAGATTTTTTTAATGAAAGACGTGCGGACGGATCCGCGCGTTGGGACGCAGCCGACGCGGTGCAGCAGCACAGGAAAAACACCTCCGTGTTGATAACCATTTGTAAAATCCAGGCGGCTTTTGATGGCTTTCAGTGGAGTGAGTATATGAGAAATTGTTTAACAGCAGGACATGTTCCAACTTGTCCTTAAGGCTTTCAACAGAGGTGTTTTTCATGTGGCGGAGCGTCGCGTTGGCTGCGAGCCGACGCGCGGACCCGTCCGCACGTCTTTCATTTAAAAAATCTCCTTTAACAGTGGAATATCTGGATAAAATGCTGAAACCGACTTCTTCTGAAACTTCTCTGTTCTCTCACGACGTCCTGGATCAATAGAGCCTGAAATGTGGAGGTTTTCAGCTTGAACAGGCTGACGACGGCGGCTGAGCGCGCTGAGCGACGTCTCGCACCGTGGGAAGTCCTTAAAGCGACAGAATCACCTCAAAATCTCTCATCAGCCGTTAAAATTTTCACTGAAAACCAGCTTAATTTTTCGAACCGTGTCCACTTCGATGTGTCTCACAGGTTTAGAAAAAATTTTGATCAAACAACGCGCCAGTCTCTCAGCAACTTCTCATACAAAGGAATTCCGACGAGGGGCTGGACGACTCCTCCCACAAGGAGTGCTCACAGGCGAATGACGTCACCGACAGGCGTGGAAAAACTCACGCATGTGCACGAGGGTTCAAGCATGTCTGACGTAAAAACATATGAATGAAATCCATATAGTTTTTGAAAAAAATAAAAAGGACCGTTACTTTATTGACAACCCTCGTATTATATATATATATATATATATATAAGTTTGCATTTATAAAGTTCCCTTGCTGATTAAGCGTAGCAGACATAGAATATTTTAGTAAGTTTTCAGGGTCTCTCGCAGTGGTCTCTCATAAATGTTATGAACGACATAAAAATGTACATTTTGGTTTATTATTAATTTGTAATTGTCATGTGGTTTCACTATGATGTCTTGACTGTAGCGCCTATCTGTGAACAAGTGATTATGGGATATCTCAATAGGGCAAATAGACTTGGACCTTTATGAGGCAAAATACAATCATTTGAGTGAAAAAGAGGACTTTCAGTGACTCTGCAAAGATCACATCATCATGTGAAAATTCAAGATCAGTTAAGATATCCACAATGTATTCAAGTAACTGGAGTCCAGCCAGTGTCTCTACGAACTCTGAGAACTATGGGTGATCCAGAACTCGTACATAATTCCACCACTCCAACTTTCAAAACAGACACACGTACAGGTAACCAGCAGTACGGGTAAAAGAAAGAAACACTCACCAGACCATCTGTTTGGGTGGTGTCCTCACCTTCGTGTCCACTTCACTTAGTTTATCCTGCAGACACACAATCATGTGTCAGTCATCCACACATCCACCAAGTTCCAGGCATACATCACTTCAGGTCAGAAGTTGGTTACCTGTAGGAGGGAGGAGCCTGTCCACAGGTGCCCCGTGTCAGTAAACAGAGCCAGGTACTTATAACTGAAGGACACACACATATGGACAATGTTTCCGTCCTGAGGACTGAGTCCTGGTGGACACTGACAACACACACACACACACACGTGTCATTCATCACATCTGTTTTAAACAACTGTTATTTCAACTGTGTGTTCATCTCACCACAGCCGTACAAGACGTATTGTCCACAATGAAGATGTCTGATCCATTTGCCAGCAACACTTTAGTCTGTCTGTCCTGAGTCAGGACAGCCCAGCAGGATGGTGCTCCCTGTAGGCCTGATGAGAGCCCACATGAATTTTTCATTTTTTTCCATTTCTTTATTAAAACCCCCACAATTGGGGAAAATAACATCCATACAAACAAGAGTGATATGCAACAATAAAAAGGTGCAGTAAAAACTCAAACAATTAAAACAACAGAGTAAGTAGACTGACAAGAGTGAACTCAGCACAGCATGGTTTTACAAATTGACTGTGAAATAAGGCATATCTTAAAGATTCAGTGGTGCCATTAAACTGAAATTCAATGGATAATTTCCTAAAATTATGAAAACAATCCAATGACTTGTGGGCCTGCAATTTAAATTCATCAAGTAGTGTGTTCTTGATGATCTCACCATTTAGAATATAATATGAAAGAAATCTAGACTGGATTTGTTGGAGATCTAACAGACAAGGCTCTATGATAAACGCTCTAAGTGTTCTTCCATATGTAACAACGAGAAATTAATCAGCCCTCTCAGTCTGCTCAACTTCAGGTTTCTTTCTAAAACACCTTTTTGCACTGTCAAAATGTATTGGCTCATTGGCTGGGTGAGGTTTCGCACGCATGCTGCACCTTGTGTTGACTCATGTTGCGATTTGGCACTGCACTGAATGCAGTTTCTTTTATTTCTAAAGCCAAGCTTTGGTGTCCACCAAGGTCACTGCTGCTTAAGATTTTTCTCCTGCAGCAAATCCACACATCTCCAGCAGATGGCAGACACACACATGGTCTATACACAGGCAAAACAAACTCACTCACTCACTCCTTTTCAATCACTTATCCAGGATCGGGTCATGGGAGTAACAGCTCCAGCAGCAGACCCCAGACTTCAAATTAAAACAAATGTATTAATTTATATAGCACCAGCTCACGATAAGATCACCTCAAGGTGCTTCACACAATACAACACGGAAAAACAGAACAAACTGAGTTCAAAGATTACAAACATGAAAAAAACCATAAAAAGTACAAAGAATAAAAAACACATAACGTAATATACTAGTGATAAAACAGGGAAAACAAATGGATCTTAAGTCTTGATTTAAACGTCTCCACAGTATCCGACTGCCTTATGTGCACCGGGAGATCATTCCACAGAGCAGGGGCACGATAAGAAAAAGCTCTGTGACCAGCGGACTTTTTATTCACCCTAGGGACACAGAAAAGTCCTGCACCCTGAGAACGCACAGCCCAAGCTGGTACGTAGGGCGTAACCAGGTCAGCCAGGTAGGGAGGTGCCAGTCCGTGAACAATTTTATAGACTAGTCACAAAACCTTAAAATCCAATCTTGCAGAGACAGGAAGCCAGTGAAGGGATGCCAAAATGTGCGTAATATGGTCAAACTGCTTCGTGTCAAAAGTCTGGCAGCAGCATTTTGAACCAGTTGACTTCCCTTTCCTGGGCCAAATGAACCACCTCTGACTGGGGGATCCCGAGGCGTTCCCAGGCCAGTGTGGAGATATAATCTCTCCACCTAGTCCTGGGTCTTCCCCGGGGTCTCCTTCCAGATGAACGTGCCTGGAACACCTCCCTCGGGAAGCACCCAGTGGGCATTCTTACCAGATGCCCAAACCACCTCAGCTGGTTCCTTTCAACGCGAAGGAGCAGCGGCTCTACTCCGAGCTCCCCACAGATGACCGAGCTTCTCACCCCATCTCTAACGGAGACACCAGCCAGCCCCTGAGGATGCCCATTTCAGCCGCTTGTACCCACGATCTAGTTCTTTTGGTCATGACCCAACCCTCATGACCATAGGTGAGAGTAGGAATGAAGACTGACTAGTAGATCGAGAGCTTCGTCTTTTGGCTCAGCTCCCTTTTCATCACAACAGTACGGTAAAGTGAATGCTGTGCCGATTCTCCGGCCAATCTCACGCTCCATTGTCCCCTCACTCATGAACAACCAGAAGGTACTTGAACTTCACTTGATGCAAGACCTACTTGCAAAACAAACTTGAATTTCCCATTTACTAACCAATATCTTATTGGTTTTTCCCACATAATATGTCCATATTTGGAGACGTACAAAATGACAGCATTTATTGTTTTTGAGTTACAGCATTAAACAAGAGGAGACAAATAAATACAGTGGGAGTGACGTGTTTATCGATCCATCCATGGACTCACTGCAACTTACAGGGTACATGCATGATATATATATATATATATATATATATATATATATATGTGTGTGTGTGTGTGTGTGTGTGTATGCACAATTTTAATGTGTTTACATATCAATCAATCAATTTTTTTATATAGCGCCAAATCACAACAAACAGTTGCCCCAAGGCGCTTTATATTGTAAGGCAAGGCCATACAATAATTATGTAAAACCCCAACGGTCAAAACGACCCCCTGTGAGCAAGCACTTGGCTACAGTGGGAAGGGAAAACTCCCTTTTAACAGGAAGAAACCTCCAGCAGAACCAGGCTCAGGGAGGGGCAGTCTTCTGCTGGGACTGGTTGGGGCTGAGGGAGAGAACCAGGAAAAAGACATGCTGTGGAGGGGAGCAGAGATCGATCACTAATGATTAAATGCAGAGTGGTGCATACAGAGCAAAAAGAGAAAGAAACAGTGCATCATGGGAACCCCCCAGCAGTCTACGTCTATAGCAGCATAACTAAGGGATGGTTCAGGGTCACCTGATCCAGCCCTAACTATAAGCTTTAGCAAAAAGGAAAGTTTTAAGCCTAATCTTAAAAGTAGAGAGGGTGTCTGTCTCCCTGATCTGAATTGGGAGCTGGTTCCACAGGAGAGGAGCCTGAAAGCTGAAGGCTCTGCCTCCCATTCTACTCTTACAAACCCTAGGAACTACAAGTAAGCCTGCAGTCTGAGAGCGAAGCGCTCTATTGGGGTGATATGGTACTATGAGGTCCCTAAGATAAGATGGGACCTGATTATTCAAAACCTTATAAGTAAGAAGAATTTTAAATTCTATTCTAGAATTAACAGGAAGCCAATGAAGAGAGGCCAATATGGGTGAGATATGCTCTCTCCTTCTAGTCCCCGTCAGTACTCTAGCTGCAGCATTTTGAATTAACTGAAGGCTTTTTAGGGAACTTTTAGGACAACCTGATAATAATGAATTACAATAGTCCAGCCTAGAGGAAATAAATGCATGAATTAGTTTTTCAGCATCACTCTGAGACAAGACCTTTCTGATTTTAGAGATATTGCGTAAATGCAAAAAAGCAGTCCTACATATTTGTTTAATATGCACTTTGAATGACATATCCTGATCAAAAATGACTCCAAGATTTCTCACAGTATTACTAGAGGTCAGGGTAATGCCATCCAGAGTAAGGATCTGGTTAGACACCATGTTTCTAAGATTTGTGGGGCCAAGTACAATAACGTCAGTTTTATCTGAGTTTAAAAGCAGGAAATTAGAGGTCATCCATGTCTTTATGTCTGTAAGACAATCCTGCAGTTTAGCTAATTGGTGTGTGTCCTCTGGCTTCATGGATAGATAAAGCTGGGTATCATCTGCGTAACAATGAAAATTTAAGCAATGCTTTCTAATAATACTGCCTAAGGGAAGCATGTATAAAGTGAATAAAATTGGTCCTAGCACAGAACCTTGTGGAACTCCATAATTAACTTTAGTCTGTGAAGAAGATTCCCCATTTACATGAACAAATTGTAATCTATTAGACAAATATGATTCAAACCACCGCAGCGCAGTGCCTTTAATACCTATGGCATGCTCTAATCTCTGTAATAACATTTTATGGTCAACAGTATCAAAAGCAGCACTGAGGTCTAACAGAACAAGCACAGAGATGAGTCCACTGTCCGAGGCCATAAGAAGATCATTTGTAACCTTCACTAATGCTGTTTCTGTACTGTGATGAATTCTAAAACCTGACTGAAACTCTTCAAATAGACCATTCCTCTGCAGATGATCAGTTAGCTGTTTTACAACTACCCTTTCAAGAATTTTTGAGAGAAAAGGAAGGTTGGAGATTGGCCTATAATTAGCTAAGATAGCTGGGTCAAGTGATGGCTTTTTAAGTAATGGTTTAATTACTGCCACCTTAAAAGCCTGTGGTACATAGCCAACTAACAAAGATAGATTGATCATATTTAAGACCGAAGCATTAAATAATGGTAGGGCTTCCTTGAGCAGCCTGGTAGGAATGGGGTCTAATAAACATGTTGATGGTTTGGATGAAGTAACTAATGAAAATAACTCAGACAGAACAATCGGAGAGAAAGAGTCTAACCAAATACCGGCATCACTGAAAGCAGCCAAAGATAACGATACGTCTTTGGGATGGTTATGAGTAATTTTTTCTCTAATAGTTAAAATTTTGTTAGCAAAGAAAGTCATGAAGTCATTACTAGTTAAAGTTAATGGAATACTCAGCTCAATAGAGCTCTGACTCTTTGTCAGCCTGGCTACAGTGCTGAAAAGAAACCTGGGGTTGTTCTTATTTTCTTCAATTAGTGATGAGTAGAAAGATGTCCTAGCTTTACGGAGGGCTTTTTTATAGAGCAACAGACTCTTTTTTCCAGGCTAAGTGAAGATCTTCTAAATTAGTGAGACGCCATTTCCTCTCCAACTTACGGGTTATCTGCTTTAATCTACGAGTTTGTGAGTTATACCACGGAGTCAGGCACTTCTGATTTAAAGCTCTCTTTTTTAGAGGAGCTACAGCATCCAAAGTTGTCTTCAATGAGGATGTAAAACTATTGACGAGATACTCTATCTCACTTACAGAGTTTAGGTAGCTACTCTGCACTGTGTTGGTATATGGCATTAGAGAACATAAAGAAGGAATCATATCCTTAAACCTAGTTACAGCGCTTTCTGAAAGACTTCTAGTGTAATGAAACTTATTCCCCACTGCTGGGTAGTCCATCAGAGTAAATGTAAATGTTATTAAGAAATGATCAGACAGAAGGGAGTTTTCAGGGAATACTGTTAAGTCTTCTATTTCCATACCATAAGTCAGAACAAGATCTAAGATATGATTAAAGTGGTGGGTGGACTCATTTACTTTTTGAGCAAAGCCAATAGAGTCTAATAATAGATTAAATGCAGTGTTGAGGCTGTCATTCTCAGCATCTGTGTGGATGTTAAAATCTCCCACTATAATTATCTTATCTGAGCTAAGCACTAAGTCAGACAAAAGGTCTGAAAATTCACAGAGAAACTCACAGTAACGACCAGGTGGACGATAGATAATAACAAATAAAACTGGTTTTTGGGACTTCCAATTTGGATGGACAAGACTTAAGAGTCAAGCTTTCAAATGAATTAAAGCTCTGTCTGGGTTTTTGATTAATTAATAAGCTGGAATGGAAGATTGCTGCTACATATGAGCTAATGCATAATGCAGACTGTGATGCAGGATTCCATGGACAGTTACACCTCAAAAAATTTTATTATGTCCACCAAGGATGTCATAAAATCATCTGTTTATTTATGTGTCTGTCTGTTTGTCAGCAAGATTACATCAAAACTACTGCATGGGTTTTGAAGAAATTTTCACTACAGATACATATTAGGCCACGGAAGTCTCCATAAAGTTTGTTTTGTTAGGGGATCTGGATCAAGTTTCACTTTATATAGGCTTTGAAGGATTACGTCAAAACTACTTCAAGGGTTCTCACCAAATTTGTACCACAGATACATACTGGGGCATGGAAGACTCCACTGAATTTTGCAGGTGATGTTGTGGTTGGCCCCTGGTCTGCTGGTTTCTGTCTCTTTGTGTTTTCTTTCAGGTGAAGCTGAGCTGGACTGCTGGATGCATCCGCTGTGTGCTACGTCAGGGCTCTGCTCCTGGCTCACAGCTGACGTTCACTGCATCTCATCACAGTCCCAATTTTAACCCCGAACCTGTCATGGGTTCGGGGCCAGAAACTTTTGCTATGACTGCTACACTGCTACACTACTGCTGACATCTGCTGCAGTCCGCCTGACGAACCTCCGTGTTCCTCCAGGTTGGAACCGGGTTGCCACGAGTTCCCAGCTGTGCCATGCCATCTCACCCAGCCGGTAACCTGACCTTATGTTTAGTTGTAGTCTTCTTTGTTTGACATCCCGTTTTGGAGCCAATGTCACTTATCTGTTTTCCTGCCGTGAGCCTCCAAGCTCATTAACTTTTCCTGCTGTGTTTTCCTGGACTGAAGCCTCTGCGCTCGTCGTAATTCTTACGCTGTGGGCTCCCATGTCCACGAAAGTATCTGTTTTTTCCTCTCGCGATTTCCCAGGCTCAGTGCGTTACATGTCACATTTTTTTTCCTCTCTCGCGATTTCCCAGGCTCAGTGCGTTACATGTCGTGTTTTTTTTCCTCTCTCGCGATTTCCCAGGCTCAGTGCGTTACATGTCGCGTTTTTTTTCCTCTCTCGCGATTTCCCAGGCTCAGCGCGTTACATGTCGCGTTTTTTCTCTCGAGATTTCCCAGGCTCAGCGCGTTACATGTCGCGTTTTTCCTCTTGAGATTTCCCAGGCTCAGTGCGTTACGTCGCGTTTTTTTCTCTCTCGAGATTTCCCAGGCTCAGTGCGTTACATGTTGCGATTTTTCGCTCTCGAGATTTTCCAGGCTCAGTGTGTTACAGTCCTGTCAGTCCCTGGTTCCGGTCCTGTTTCCCTGTCTAGTCAAAGTCCTCCTGGTGTTGTTCTTCCACTGCACAGTCCCTTGTTTTTTCAATAAACTCTGGGTTATATGTCCTGTGTCTGCCTTACTGCTCCTGCATTTGGGTGTAACACGCAACCCGCTCCACGACCGTAAAAACTGACCTGGATCCGGATTGGCGGACGTCAGAAATCTGTTTGCTCGTTGTCATTATATTATCTATATTATAATATCCAAGTGGCCTCTGTGTGCGTGCGTGCATGGGTATGGCTTAGCTCATGGAGAAACTAGGGAGCACTGACATCTGCCATTTGGTATACTTATGTAATTTGAGTCAAGAATGAACGCTGCAAAAACAAAAAGTTGATAGGAGTAATATGTTTGGAGAAATTAGAGATATTAGCTAACCAGTGAACAATGAACATTGTGCTGCAATGCAGCATGGGAGTTTGAGGTTTGATATGTTATTGTGGTTTATGTTAGTTTAACAGTGTTGTTAGTGCTATTGATTTATTATGTCTTTGTAGTTCAACTGGTTTATTCAGTTAAGTGTCATGTTACCGTTACCATGAGTGAGAAGTGTACTACGTTTGATGTCTTCCACCACCGCCTCTGTGGGTGTGAAAAAATAAAAGCACCTGCTTGCAGAAGAATGCAGAAACTTATCACAGGCAAACTAGGGGCATCTGACATTTGCTGCTTGGTATGCTTATGTATTTTTGGTCAGGGATGAACGGTGTCAACACAAAGTTTTGAGGGCTAATATTTTTTGGAAAAACTACGGATATTAGCTAACAACACGTGACCAATGTGATAATTACATTCTGGACTCACACACCATTTCAGCAGGGGGTGGCAAATCATCTATATATTAAAAGCGTGCGTGTGTGATTTTATTTAGTAAGTTCAATGTAAGTAAATAATATAATTGTAAACACATGGATGACAAGAAAGTGAAAACACTTCCATTGTGGTCCATTTAAAACACAAATGACAAAATAGAAGTAATAATAAAATAATAATAATACTGATGATAATAATAATAATGATATGAACAAAGGCAGCATGGTGGATTAGTGGTTAGCACTGTTGCCTCACAGCGAGAAGGTCGTGGGTTCAATTCCCGTGGCCTTTCTGTGTGGAGTTTGTATGTTCTCCCCGTGTTTGCGTGGGTTTCCTCTGGGTGCTCTGGTTTCCTCCCACATCCAAAGACATGCGGGTTAGGTGGATTGGAATCTTTAAAATTGTCCATAGGTGTGTGTGTGGGTGTGTCTGTGTTTGTTTGTGGCCCTGTGACAGACTGGCGTCCTGTCCTGGGTGTACCCTGCCTCACGCTCTATGACTGCTGGGATAGGCTCCAGCCCCCCGCGACCCTTAATTGGACTAAGCGGTAGAAGATGGATGGATATGAACAAAGGGACGGCGCCAAAGGCAAAGGGATGGTGCCAAAGGCGCTGGTACAAACTCATTCATGGTACAGAGAGGCCCAAACAGGAAATGCCAAATTTTTTGTCAAATGTTGATCAATTCCTGGAACAACAACAGAGGAAATCTTGCAGGAATTCAGGAGAATGTTGACACAGTATCAGACTATTTCAATTTAAGAAACTATTTATGCAGTGTAAATACCAGGAATCTGTCACTCTGGTTCTGTACACACTGCCACAGTAGACAATACCTCATACATTCTCTATAGGGTATTACTGAGATGAAGATGAGACATCAGTCCCAACAATTCAGACGAGCTGAAGACCACTATCAAAGCATCCTGGACTTCCAGAACACCCCAGCTGCTCCACACACTGATCACCATGCCACACCGCACGATGCAGGAATTCATTCAAAAAGAGCCCCAATTGAGTATGGAATGCATAAATGAACACGGTTTTCACAAGTTCAAGATTTCTGTATTATAAATCTTTTTATTGATCTTATAAAATATTGAGTTTTGAGATATGTATTTTCTGTTTTTTGAACTGGAGGATGTAAAATTAAAATGCTTAAAGGATTTTAGTTTATATGTAATGCTATAACATATATAACCTTTTAAAAAAAAACTCTTCCTGAAATAATTGACAAAAATTTAACTTTTTCCACAATTTTTCAAATTTTTAGATGCACCTACATTACCTACACAGCCTTGGGAAATGATGAATAAATTTTTCGGTAACACTTTATATTAACTGCACGCTATAAAGCATTAGTAAAGCATTTATAAAGTGTAAGTAAATGCTTAAATAACTACTTGTAAAACATTTACAAAGCATTGTAAGAATAGATGGCTTAATAATTATTAACAAAATATGTAACGTTTATAAAACATTTATAAATGATTTTTTTATTCTCTATAAACCATTCAAGAAACGCTGATCATTAATAATTCATTTACAAATGTAAAATCAGACACTATTCATTAGTGTTCAAAATATTTTACAAATCATATTTTTGTTGTCTTTACATGTTTTCCTCACAAATTATTAAGCACTCTTTTATTAGCTACTCATTAATAAGAACAAATAGATGGCTTAATAATTAATAACAAAATATGTGATGTCTTTATAAAACATTTATAAATGATTTTTAATTCTCTATAAACCATTTAAGAATCCCACAATAACGACTTCTCTCTGCACCTATTATTTTTTCATCACATTTCTCTTCTATTCTTTTAGCTGCTACCTGCTCTGTGCTCTCTAATTCTTTGCTCTTTTCCATTTAGCTCTCTCAAATACTGTACCTCCAATTATTAAGGAGCTCCTGATACTGAGCTTTTTCCCAGTGCCATCTTTTTTATTTTTATTATTATTATTTTATTTATTATTATTTATTCATCCTTATTTTTATTTTATTCGATTTCTTAATTTTAATTCTTAGCACCCAATCATTTATTTACTTTATGCTTTATTCATTAAATTTCTTAATTTTAAGCACCCAATTGTTTCTAGGAATATAAAACTATTTTTCAAACCAAATAACGATGCTATATTGCCGACAGATGGCAGCAGCTCACACAAATGTTCAACAAATTAAAATGGTGAGGAAGACGTTCTACGACACTTCCTGTTTTTGTTCTCACTGACGATGAACATCCGAAGAGAAAGATTAAAATGAAGAACTGGTTAGAACCGTTTTCGCGCCGTATGGACTAATGTTGCTTAATCACTGGCGTTCTCACGCACACTTCCAGCAGACACTTCACCGAAAACGATGGTTAAACGGCTACGCGCGTAAGTGTTAGCGAAAGCTAGGCTAAAGCTGCATTTGCTAACCGTTATCGTACCAAACCTAACTGCTTAACGTATTTACGGTTGAAAATCATCAAGCGGACACTTTGTTTCTGTCCGAGAGGTTATCCACTTGATCGATGTGAATTTATATCATAGGATGTAAAACTCAGTTTTTTAATACCAGAAAGCTAATTAGTCGTTATCGCTTACCAGCTAATGGCGACCAGTTCTGAACCCACGTTTAGCTATGGGTTAGCAACTAATGGCAGCGCAGTTACTCGCAAATCAACACCACCTCCTAACCAAACATCACTAACATTTTGCGACGAATGAGCCTGCACTCATCTAATACCACCGTACCCATTCCTCAAAACAAAATATGCATTGATAAGTATTTATGAATGGATGTATACGAGGTCTATTACACAATAAACCAACCCTTTTTTTTTTTAACTATATGGATTTGAATGACGTGCGATTACACCAATCATGCTTGAACCCTCGTGCGCATGCGTGAGTTTTTTCACGCGTCGGTGATGTCATTTCCCTGTGGGCAGGCCTTGAGTGAGATGTGGTCTCGCCCTCACGGCTGAATTCCTTTGTTTCACACGCTGCTCGAGACGGCGCACGTTGCTTTCTCAACATTTTTTCTGGACCTGTGAGGAATATCCGAGTGGACACTATTTGAGAAATTAAGCTGGTTTTCGGTGAAAAGTTTAACGGCTGATGAGAGATTTGGGGGTGTTTCTGTCACTGTAAGGACTTCCCATGGAGCGGAACGTCGCGCAGCGCTTCCAGGCGCCGTCGTCGGCCTGTTTCGACCTGAAAACATCCTAATTTAAGGCTTAATTCACCCAGGACGTCGTGAGAGAACAGAGAAGATTCAGAAGAGGCCGGCATGAGGACTTTATGCGGACATTCCACTGTTTAAGGACATTTGTTAATGAAAGACGTGCGCACAAATTCACCGAGTCGTTTCCGTGACGACTCGGCGAATCTGTGTGCGCCGCAACAGGAAAAACACCTCCGTGTTGAAAACCATTTGTAAAATTCAGGCGGCTTTTGATGGCTTTCAACAAGTGAGTAACTGAGAAATTGTTTAACAGCTTGGGCATGTTCCAACTTGTCCGTTAAGGTTTCCAACGGAGGTGTTTTTCCTGTCGCGACCCCCCGCGGTCGGGTCCGGCCCGACATGCGACTCTGCCCGCACGTTCTTTCATTACAAAATGTCCATTAACAATGGAATGTCCGAATAAACTCCTCATGCCGACTTCTTCTGAAAGTTCTCTGTTCTCTGACGACTTCCTGGGTCAACAGAGCCTGAAATGTGGAAGTTTTCAACTTGAAACGGCGAGACACTGCCGCCTCGAAGCGCAGATCGCCGTCAGGCGCCGTGGGCTGTCCTTATGGCGACACTACCAGACCGAAATCTCTCAGCCGTTAAAATTTTTACCGAAAACCAGCTGAATTTATCGAATGGTGTCCACTCAGTTGTGCCTTACAGTTTTTGAAAAAAAATTTATCAAACAAAACAGCAGTCTCTGAGCCATTCCTAAACAATGAAAAAACGACGAGAGGGTGGGCGACTCCTCACTTAAAGACTGCCCACAGGCGAATGATGTAACCGACAGGCGTGAAAAAACTCTTGCATGCCCATGAGGGTTCAAGCATGTCTGATGTAATCACATGTGATTCAAATCCATATGGTTTTGAAAAAAATAATAAGGTTGGATACTTTTCTAATAGACCTCGTATAAACATGAATTGGTCAACTGGTGGTGACTCTACGTATCACATATAAATAGCATCTACAAATGAGTTATAAGGAAAATTTAAGCATCACTTTAGTTAAGCTCACACCAAATACTTGACTAACAGCTGGTAAAGGCTTTATAATAGTATTTTTAAGTTTACTAATGCATTGATAACCATTTATAAATGGACATATAAAAGTGAGTTGGTGAACTGTTTGAGATTGCGATTAAAATCTATGTCAAGCATATACAAATAAGTTATAAAACAAATTTAATCACCACAAGGATATTACAAATGCTTAACTATTGCTCAGTTAAAGCTTATTTGTACACTGAAAGAAGAATTCGACATTGATAAATTCTTTAAACTTGGATTTGCCTGATGTGAATTCTCTTGAACCCACGAGTGACTTTCACTCCTGTCTCCAGGCTGAAATGCAGGACTTTAGTGATAGGGGATTCTATCACCCCAAAGTCAGGTTACCGCCGGCTGATGTTAAATGTATTCCTGGGGCCAGAGCTCCCGACATTACACCCCATCTTAGGGTGCTGACGCTGCAGAAGGGAAGACAGACTAAGGAACATGACATGAGATATAGTCGCATAGTTATTCATGTCGGCACCATTGATGTCAGGATGAAGCACTCAGAGGTCACAAAAATGGACATAGAGAGGAATTGTGACCTTGCCAGAAAGATGTGTCAGCATCAATTAATACTCTCTGGTCCCCTCCCCTCCCGGGGTACCGATGACGTGTTTAGCAGGCTGACATCGTTAAATAGGTGGTTGGCGCAATTTTGCAGACAGCAAGGCTTTAGCTTTATTGATAACTGGCTTCGTTCTGGGGCCTCTGTGGCTTGCTGATGCCGGATGGCATCCACCCTGCAGGGGAAGGCGTCGCCATCTTGTCTGCGAACATAGATACAGCTCAACAGGGAGGGTAACATGAGGAAATTACAGCAGGCTACGGTGCAGGTGATTAGAGACCCTGCAAGGCTTATGACAAATGTGGCTGTAGAATCATTAGCTTAGCAGGGAAATTAGTGCAGAAAATCCACTATGGTGACAGTTTATCTGCCAGGGAGGAAAATTTAACAAGTTGAGACTGTGGCCTGTTTCTGTAGATGTGTCCATAAAAATCATAGAGGGATATGCTTTGCAAACTTAATACCCATTACTACATTGGATGATGTTGAAATTGAGGATGGCCCAATGGTTGTTCCAGCAATATTAAAGATTTCGTGTCTGCTACCTACAACTCGTGGAATGTCTCAAACCTAAACCTACTTCTAGGCATTTTATATACTACTTTGGAACGACCCCTAAACCCAAACAGTCCAACTGTCAACCCCACTGAGGTCCTTAGTCTGGGTCTCATGAACATAAGATCACTAGCCTCAAAATCATTGTTGATTAATGATCTAATTATTGATAATCGCTTTGAAACCTGGCTTAAACCTACAGCTGTCCTCCCCTTAAATAAGGCCTGCCCACCAGCATATACATTTAGTCATGTCACTTGTGATGCAAAGCAAGGCGGGAGTGTTGCGCTCATTTATAAATCTAGGTTTAGCTTATTACCTGTTGGGGGTCAAAAATATAACTCATTTGAGCATCTGATTCTCTGCTCTGCTCAGGATATTACGCATTGCCAAGGTCAGAAAAATAAAAATCAGCCGTATTACTTTGTCACTGTATATAGGCCTCCTGGCCCATACTCTGAATTCTTAGATGAATTTGTCAACTAGTGCAGATAACATCCGGATCATTGGTGACTTTAATGTTCATATAAATAAGCTTCTGATCCCCTCTGCAAATCATTTATGGAAATTGTAGATGCATTAAGATTTCAGCAATGCATTCAGGACTCGACGCACATTAGTGGAAATACCCTGGATTTGGTTCTCGCACGGGGTATTGTAGTCACATATATTGACATCGTGCCTCTTACATCAGTGGTTTCTGATCGCTCACTTATTAAGTTTACAGTTTTGCTGCCATGTTTAGTGGAACAACAACCTTATTTATCACTACGGCGAAGCATCAACTCCTCAACTAAGACTGAACTCGAAGCTAGACTGCCTGATGTCTTAGCTTCACTTTTGGCAAATACCCAGTCAGTAGACAGACTTGTGGATAGTTTAAACTCGGTGCTCAAAACTACACTCAACATGATTGCACCACCTGTGTTAAAACCGTGCTCCCCCAAAACACAGTCACCTTGGTTCAATGATTATCTGCGTGACCTCAAGCATAAAGCAAGAGGTCTAGAACGGAAATGGCGTAGTTCAAAATTAGAAGTATTCCACCTTGTGTGGCGTGATGCTATCTTAGACTATAAGCATGCATTATTGGCTACAAAGTGGACCTATTACTCTGACGTGATCAACAAAAACAAGCATAACTCAAAGTTCTTGTTCGACACGGTGGCAACACTTATTTAAGGACAACCACCTGTAGTTCGCTCTCCTTTTACAGCACAAGATTTCCTGGATTACTTTGATAAGAAAATAGAAGACATCAGGTTAAATATATCCCAGCATGCCTTAATCCAGCCACTACACCCTGATATTGAGGTGGGCGCCACTACTGAGGTATTACCTAGATTTACCGAATTTGATAGTATCTCTCTAGGCATGCTGACAAAACTCGTAACGTCAACAAAAAGCACAACCTGTTTATTTGATCCTATACCAACAAAACTGTTTAAGGACCTGTGGCCCACTCTTGGGCCGACTGTGCTGGAAATTATTAATCTAGTCTTTAACTTCTGGATCTGTTCCTAAATGTTTCAAATCTGCAGTGATTAAACCATTACTTAAGAAACCTAATCTTGACCCTAGTGTATTGACAAACTATCGGCCGATATCAAATCTATCATTTTGCTCTAAAATTCTAGGAAAAGTGGTGTCACGGCAGCTCGTAGACTATCTTACTGAGAATAATCTCTTTGAGCCACTGCAGTCTGCTTTTAGAAAATATCATTCCACAGAGACGGCTCTCACTAAAGTGATGAATGATCTTCTGCTTACAATGGATTCAAACACCACTATGATTCTTCTGCTGTTAAATCTCATAGTGGAGCAGATAAGTATGACTTTTTGTTCACATGGTGATACAAGCATCAGATCTGGCATGAATGTTCTACATAAATCAGTCTGAGAAAAAAGTGCAGGCCACTTGAAAATCCAATATGGCGGCCATATTCTAAAAAGGTATAGTTGGGGCTATCTATGACCGAATGTTATGGAGTTATGGAGTAAAAACAGTGAGAATGGTGACAAATAACAATGCCAGTTTCTACAGGGGTCAAAAGTTAAAGTTGCTACAATTTTTGTAAAATGTTATGCAAATTATTGGTTGAGTTAATAGGATTTGAAATAGGAATAGTTTGCACCATGTGTCATGCTCAATTGTCACATTACAGGGTAACATATGTCACATGCCATCAAATCCAATGTATGGTGACATTGACATTTACTTTGCAAACCAAGCATTCAGCACAGTCAAAACTATTCCATTTATCAATCCTATCAGTTCAACCAATAATTTGCACCGCTTTTACCAAAATTGAAGCAACTTTTACTTTTGACGCCTGTACAAACTGAAATTGACCTTTGTCACCATTCTTCTGTTTCATATATTTTATTATGTATACATATCGGATAAACAAGCATAAACATCAAGAAAATATTAGTATACACCTTTTAAATTTTGTATAGCAAGAACAGTAACAAACATAAATCTAGAAGTATGAGTATGCCTTTCCCAAAACAGTCCAGTAGAGGTAAAACAGTTTTTCAAAATAAACATTTCTGCAGTGTCATACAATTAAAGAGCAAAAGCCCAGGAAGTTGCAAAAAAAAGGGGAAAGAAGAAAAAAATGTTTTTATCCCATAACATTCAGTCATACATAGTCCAAACTGTACCTTTTTGGAATCTTTGTGATCAGACACATACTGTGGTGTAGCTTTCAATATGATTGGAGCATTTTAAAATTTGGCCCCTGTGTAATTTTTCAGTTAACCCCTACCTGTCCACCTATTGAAAATTCAAGTGGCCAGTCATTTTTTTCAAAAGAGTAATGTCTAAGGGGTATTTGCACTAAATGTGTTGCTTCTATTACCATGTGAAGGATTGTTTCAGTTATCTGCTGCACTATCAGTGCTGCATTTGATACCATGGATCATCATATTCCACTTGTTAGGCTGGAAAATCATTTTGGGATTACTGGGAGTGCCCTTGCATGGTTGGCGTCATACTTGACCAGTCGTTCTCACTGTGTTTTGTACAGTAACACTACCTCTAACCTTAGTGACATGAAATTTGGGGTTCCTCAGGGGTCTGTCTTAGGCCCCCTGCTTTCCTCCCCTTATATAGCACCCCTTGGGCACATACTGCGGCATTTTGGGATTACCTTTCACTGCTATGCAGTTGATACTCATTACTCAGTTATACATGCTGATAACCTCATTGCCCCATCCCCGTAGAGACGGTGCCTGCTCCCAGACTACCAATAACCAGCAAAAATCTATTTAAGCATAAAAATTCAAAAAGAAAAAATAATATAGCACCTTCAACTGCACCACAGACTAAAACAGTTAAATGTGGTCTATTAAACATTAGGTCTCTCTCTTCTAAGTCCCTGTTGGTAAATGATATAATAATTGATCAACATATTGATTTATTCTGCCTAACAGAAACCTGGTTACAGCAGGATGAATATGTTAGTTTAAATGAGTCAACACCCCCGAGTCACACTAACTGTCAGAATGCTCGTAGCACGGGCCGGGGCGGTGGATTAGCAGCAATCTTCCATTCCAGCTTATTAATTAATCAAAAACCCAGACAGAGCTTTAATTCATTTGAAAGCTTGTCTCTTAGTCTTGTCCATCCAAATTGGAAGTCCCAAAAACCAGTTTTATTTGTTATTATCTATCGTCCACCTGGTCGTTACTGTGAGTTTCTCTGTGAATTTTCAGACCTTTTGTCTGACTTAGTGCTTAGCTCAGATAAGATAATTATAGTGGGCGATTTTAACATCCACACAGATGCTGAGAATGACAGCCTCAACACTGCATTTAATCTATTATTAGACTCTATTGGCTTTGCTCAAAAAGTAAATGAGTCCACCCACCACTTTAATCATATCTTAGATCTTGTTCTGACTTATGGTATGGTATGGCCTCGGACAGTGGACTCATCTCTGTGCTTGTTCTGTTAGACCTCAGTGCTGCTTTTGATACTGTTGACCATAAAATTTTATTACAGAGATTAGAGCATGCCATAGGTATTAAAGGCACTGCGCTGTGGTGGTTTGAATCATATTTGTCTAATAGATTACAATTTGTTCATGTAAATGGGGAATCTTCTTCACAGACTAAAGTTAATTATGGAGTTCCACAAGGTTCTGTGCTAGGACCAATTTTATTCACTTTATATATGCTTCCCTTAGGCAGTATTATTAGACGGTATTGCTTAAATTTTCATTGTTACGCAGATGATACCCAGCTTTATCTATCCATGAAGCCAGAGGACACACACCAATTAGCTAAACTGCAGGATTGTCTTACAGACATAAAGACATGGATGACCTCTAATTTCCTGCTTTTAAACTCAGATAAAACTGAAGTTATTGTACTTGGCCCCACAAATCTTAGAAACATGGTGTCCAACCAGATCCTTACTCTGGATGGCATTACCCTGACCTCTAGTAATACTGTGAGAAATCTTGGAGTCATTTTTGATCAGGATATGTCATTCAAAGCGCATATTAAACAAATATGTAGGACTGCTTTTTTGCATTTACGCAATATCTCTAAAATCAGAAAGGTCTTGTCTCAGAGTGATGCTGAAAAACTAATTCATGCATTTATTTCCTCTAGGCTGGACTATTGTAATTCAATATTATCAGGTTGTCCTAAAAGTTCCCTAAAAAGCCTTCAGTTAATTCAAAATGCTGCAGCTAGAGTACTGACGGGGACTAGAAGGAGAGAGCATATCTCACCCATATTGGCCTCTCTTCATTGGCTTCCTGTTAATTCTAGAATAGAATTTAAAATTCTTCTTCTTACTTATAAGGTTTTGAATAATCAGGTCCCATCTTATCTTAGGGACCTCGTAGTACCATATCACCCCAATAGAGCGCTTCGCTCTCAGACTGCAGGCTTACTTGTAGTTCCTAGGGTTTGTAAGAGTAGAATGGGAGGCAGAGCCTTCAGCTTTCAGGCTCCTCTCCTGTGGAACCAGCTCCCAATTCAGATCAGGGAGACAGACACCCTCTCTACTTTTAAGATTAGGCTTAAAACTTTCCTTTTTGCTAAAGCTTATAGTTAGGGCTGGATCAGGTGACCCTGAACCATCCCTTAGTTATGCTGCTATAGACGTAGACTGCTGGGGGGTTGCCATGATGCACTGTTTCTTTCTCTTTTTGCTCTGTATGCACCACTCTGCATTTAATCATTAGTGATCGATCTCTGCTCCCCTCCACAGCATGTCTTTCCTGGTTCTCTCCCTCAGCCCCAACCAGTCCCAGCAGAAGACTGCCCCTCCCTGAGCCTGGTTCTGCTGGAGGTTTCTTCCTGTTAAAAGGGAGTTTTTCCTTCCCACTGTAGCCAAGTGCTTGCTCACAGGGGGTCGTTTTGACCGTTGGGGTTTTACATAATTATTGTATGGCCTTGCCTTACAATATAAAGCGCCTTGGGGCAACTGTTTGTTGTGATTTGGCGCTATATAAAAAAATTGATTGATTGAAATTGATTGATTGATAACTGCTGGTAATCTCATCCACATAAAATCCTTAGAAGATTACCTTGCATCAGTGAGAAGTTGGATGTCTAGAAACTCCCTACTTTTAAACTCTGATAAGACTGAAATGATGGTTCTTGGTCCAGTGAGACATCGGCATCAATTTGACCAGTTAACGCTTGAGCCTATGCTCGTGTGTCATACAACACACTGACAAAGTGAGGAACCTTGTAGTAATTTTTGATGCTACGTTGTCCTTTGGCCTCCACATTAGAAATATTACAAGGACTGCTTACTTCCACCTCCGAAATATAGTGAAGATTCGTCCCATCCTGTCTATGGCTGATGCTGAGACCCTGATTCATGTGTTTGTTTCTTCTAGATTGGACTACTGCAATGTTCTGTTTTCTGGTTTACCACAGTCCAGCATTAGGGGTCTCCATTTGGTTCAAAATGCTGCTGCCAGACTTTTGACACGAAGCAGAAGGTTTGACCACATTACACCCATTTTGGCATCAGATTTTAAGGCTCTGCTACTAGTCTATAAAATTGTTCATGGACTGGCACCTCCCTACTTAGCTGACCTAATTAAACCTTACGTACCGGCCCGGGCTTTGCGTCCTCAGGGTGCAGGACTACTTTGTGTCCCTAAGGTGAATAAGAAGTCTGCGGGTCACAGAGCTTTCTCTTATCGTGCCCCTGTTCTGTGGAATGATCTCCCTGCATCAATAAAACAGTCAGATTCTGTGGAGACTTTAAAGTCCAGACTTAAGACGCACTTATTTTCCTTTTCATATGGCTAGCATACTGGCATAGTAAGTTTCTATGTTTTTTACTCTTTTAAATTCATTTTATTAGTAAACGGAGCGTGCCACGGCCTCAACTTTACCTAAATTCTGGGTCTTTTAGTGAAGCTTAGGGCGAGTGGCCGGCAATCACCTTAGTATTTCCTGTTTTTCTTGTTGTTTAATGCTGACAAATTATACTGTATTTGTCTTTCTGATGCCTGATTCTGTTTTTTTCCTCTCTGTTTAAGGTGCAGCTCCATCCAGAGGTGGATGTGGTATTTGTGCTGGAGACCCTCCTGTCCTGTGCACCAACAGCTTTTCCTGCATATTTGTTCTGTGAATTGTTCTGTAATTTATGTCTGTATCATGGCTGAAGCAGAGGGTCACCCCTTTTTCTATTGTCATACTCATTTTTAGGAGAACTCAGACAGCCATATTTCTCACAATTTTACAGCTCCTAAATATTAACAAATTTGAAAAGTGTCCATTTCCCAGCTTCTTATACTGTAATGTGGTTGTAAACGTCCATTTTAAAAATCCACATTCTGAGTGATACAGTCCTACCTGGAACTTCAGGCAGTCGCCTCAGCTTCAAGTCATCAATGTTGGTTGCCAAAGTAAAGCGAAAGGAACCTGTTACTATGGCAACCCCTGTACCATAAGGAGAATGAAATACTTTGGCTTCTAAAACTTGACTCTGGACAACTTCCTGAGGAAACAGATTGAGTAAAGATTAAAATGGATTGTTCAGGAAGTGACCTGAAACAGGTTTTGTTCACAGACTTACCTGTCCCATGCTGAAGTGTCTCTTGAAAGATCCATATAGATCATAGATGAGAACCGAACCATCTTCCTGAATGCACAGCAGCTCATCACACACAGTCCAGCCCAACTGGATGACTGGACCACTCTTCCACTGAGATACACGAGTACACAAACAACACAGACAGGACGACAGATGACAGACAGACATGCCATTAATGTCATCCTGCAGCTCATGAAGAAGACTACAAGGAGGCAAAGGTAACTGCGTTACCTGGAAGCTAGCAACAGCAACCCCAGAGGCTGAGTAAATGTCCAGCTGAGGACGAGCGCTGGGCGAGTGTCTATGAGGCTCTCTGAGGAGAGCTGAGAGGAAAACACAGACAAGACGACTGAACGGTTTGGATAACAAAGTGTACAGGTGGAGGCTAATGGTGGCAACTCACCTCTACATGGAAATTTAGTGTTTATGGACCCCTAAATCCCACAGGTATATTTGTATCTACATTTGGAAAACAGAGGACTGGTATGATACATGTCATAATACACACCAGTGATGCCATATCCCAATGATGGAATGTAGACAGATGCACACCATTTTCAAGAATAAACTGCAAACTGTCCTCTTTGCCTTCCCCATCAGCCTTTACACCACAGACTTCAACTACTGCATTCTGAAGCCTCTGCAACAGTGGGATGTATCAGTAAGGATGATGAGTCTGAGTGAACAGGCTGCGGTGAATAACTTTGTCACGTATTGTGAGAAGAACCACTGTAGGAGCCTAAATGCAATTTTAGTTCATTGGAAGCGGCAAATCCGTAATTCCTCAACTTCACAGTGAAGGAGCAACTTTTTGATGAAGAAAGTCTCCATACTTTACTGCAGACCAATCACAAGAGAATCAGACCTCAATGATTTGGAGGCACTAACGCCCAACCATCTGTTGCTACCCAAAGTCAAACCTGAGTTACCACCAGGGGTAGTTCATAGGGATGACCAATATGCCAATCGCAGATGGAGACAAATACCTCACCAATGTCTTCTGAAGTGCTGGTGTAAAGAACGCCTCACACAGCTACAGGAACATCAACGTTGGTCTACACCTGGAAGAAACTTCTGTGTTGGTGATGTGGTGCTGACTGCAGACGACACTTCACCCAGAAACTCATGACCACTTGGAAGAAGTGTGGAAACTTTTCCTGAAAAAAACGGCCTTGTTCGTCAGGTGAAAGTTAAGACCAAGACCAACGAGCTTTGCTGTCCAATAACAAGGCTATGTCTTCTTCAGGAATCAGAGGAGAAGTCATGAGCTGCTCTGAAGCCAAGTCCTCAGTTTAAATGAGGTGAAGATAACGGGACAAATAATAAAGGACTCTTTCAACTAAGTAACAGTAATATTATTTAGGCTCCTTAAATTTAAGTTGACACTTTTTGAGAAATTGTTTCAAGGACATTGATAACAATTACTGGTCAGTAATGTAGGAGTCTAAATGCAAATTTAGTTCATTAATATTTGGACAATAATTTAAGCTCATGGGGTGTGCAGCCAGTACATTCTGAGTGCCGGTCCCAAGCCCAGATAAATGAGGGTTGCGTCAGGAAGGGCATCCGGTGTAAAACAAGCCAACCGAACTATGCAGACTCAGAATCGAATTCCCATACCGGATCGGTCGCGGCCCGGGTTAACAACGTCCGCCACCGGTGCTATTGCCCAACAGGGTGCCGGTGGAAATTGGGCTACTGCTGGGCGAAGAGGAGGAAAACATTGCCACGAACAGCAGGAGAAGAAGAAAACTAGAAGGATGGAAATGAGAGTGGGGACTTTGAATGTTGGTAGTATGACTGGTAAAGGGAGAGAGCTGGCTGATATGATGGAGAGGAGAAAGGTAGACATATTGTGTGTGCAAGAGACCAAGTGGAAGGGAAGTAAGAGTAGCAGCATCGGCGGTGGGTACAAGTTGTTGTACCATGGTGAGGACAGGAAGAGAAATGGTGTTGGGGTCATTTTAAAGGAAGAGTATGGTAAAAGTGTGTTGGAGGTTAAGCGAGTGTCTGACAGGGTGATGAGTGTGAAGTTGGAAATTGAAGGGGTGATGATGAATATCATCAGTGCATACGCCCCACAGGTTGGTTGTGAGATGAAGGAGAAAGAAGATTTCTGGAGTGTGTTAGATGAGGTGGTGGAGAGTGAACCCAAGCATGAAAGAGTGGTGATAGGAGCAGACTTCAATGGGCATGTTGATGAAGGGAACAGGTGATGAGGAAATAATGGGTAGCTATGGTATCAAGGATAGGAATGGGGAAGGACAGATGGTAGTTGATTTTGCAAAAAGGATGGAAATGGCTGTGGTGAATACCTACTTTAAGAAAAGGGAGGAGCACAGGGTAACATATGAGTGGAGGAAGGTGCACACAGGTGGACTACATTCTTTATAGGAGATGCAAGCTAAAAGAAATCACAGACTGTAAGGTGGTGGCAGGAGAGAGTGTCACTAGACAGCACAGGATGGTTGTTTGTAGGATGACTTTAGAGGTAAAGAAGAAGAAGAGAGTGAGAGCTCAACAAAGGATCAGATGGTGGAAGCTGAAGGAGGAAGACTGTTGTGTAAAATTTAGCGAGCAGGTGAGAGAAGCACTAGTTGGAGAGGAAGCAATTTTGGACAACTGGAAAAGTACTGCAGATGTGGTGAGGGAGACAGCTAGGACAGTACTAGGTATGACATCTGGACAGTGGAAGGAAGACAAGGAGACTTGGTGGTGGAATGAAGAGGTCCAGGAAAGCATAAAGAGAAAGAGGTTGGCGAAAACGTTTTGGGATAGTCGGAGAGATGAAGAAAGTAGACAGGAGTACAAGGAGATGCGGCATAAGGCGAAAAGAGAAGTGGCAAAAGCAAAGGAAAAGGCATATTGCGAGCTTTACAAGAAGTTGAATAGTAAGGAAGGAGAAAAGGACTTGTACCGATTGGCCAGACAAAGGGACAGAGCTGGAAAGGATGTGCAGCAGGTTAGGGTGGTAAAAGATGCACAAGGTAATGTGCTGACAAGTGAGGAGTGTGTGCTGAGAAGGTGGAGGGAATATTTTGCAGAGTTGATGAATAAAGAAAATGAGCGAGAGAAAAGGCTGGATGATGTGGTGAGAGTAAATCAGGAAGTACAAGAGATTAGTAAGGAAGAAGTGAGGGCTGCTATGAAGAGGATGAAGAGTGGAAAGGCAGTCGGTCCAGATGACATTCCAGTGGAGGCATGGAAATGTCTAGGAGAGATGGCAGTAGAGTTTCTAACCAGATTGTTTAATAAAATCTTGGAAAGTGAGAGCATGCCTGAGGAGTGGAGACGAAGTGTGCTGGTTCCCATTTTCAAGAACAAGGGTGATGTGCAGAGCTGCAGTAACTACAGAGGCATAAAGCTGATCAGCCACAGCATGAAGTTATGGGAAAGAGCAGTAGAAGCTAGGCTCAGAAAACAGGTGAAGATCTGTGAGCAGCAATATGGTTTCATGCCAAGAAAGAGCACTACAGATGCAATGTTTGCTCTGAGAATACTGTTGGAAAAGTACAGAGAAGGCCAGAAAGAGTTACATTGTGTTTGTGGACTTAGAAAAAGCTTATGATAGGGTGCCAAGAGAAGAGTTGTGGCATTGTATGAGGAAGTCTGGAGTGGCAGAGAAGTATGTTAGGGTAGTGCAGGACATGTACAAGAATAGTGTGACAGCGGTGAGATGCGCAGTCGGAATGACAGACTCATTCAAGGTGGCGGTGGGATTACACCAAGGATCAGCTCTGAGTCCTTTCTTGTTTGCAGTGGTGATGGACAGGTTGACGGATGAGATCAGACAGGACTCCCCATGGACTATGATGTTTGCAGATGACATTGTGATCTGTAGTGAAAGTAGAGAGCAAGTTGAGTCTAGTCTGGAGAGGTGGAGATATGCTTTGGAGAGAAGGGGAATGAAAGTCAGTAGAAGCAAGACTGAGTCTATGTGTGTGAATGAGAGGGAGCCCAGTGGAATAGTGCAGTTACAAGGAGTAGAAGTGGTGAAAGTAGATGAGTTTAAATATTTGGGGTCAACTGTTCAAAGTAATGGAGAGTGTGGTAGAGAGGTGAAGAAGAGAGTGCAGGCAGGGTGGAGTGGGTGGAGAAAGGTGGCAGGAGTGATTTGTGACAATTAGGATGGGTTAAATGCAGTAGACACATTTCATTGAGCAGGGAACCTGTTCTTCTGTGCATATGACAATAAAATTCCTTTGAATCCTTTTGAAAACTTCACCTTCAGCTTCATAACGTTGCTGGCAAATTTAAAGTCTGCGATGCGCTGGAATCAAGTCATCGACTTGTTTCTTGTGAACCTCATCAGTTGGTGACAGAGACCGACTCTGTTTATCACACAAATCCACGCTCCCAGCTTCACCATCTTTGCATCTGTTGACCGACCACCACACAGTGCTAACATCAGCAAATCCATGACCACAAACGACATGCATTCTTCGATGAATTTCCAGTGGAGCAACACCTTCTGCTGTCAAGAACTCAACCGCTCGTTTAAAACGCAGTGATGACCTTCCTTCACAGGGTTCCATTCTTGCCACAATAACAAAGCAAACTTGGCCACATACTGTGATGCTATGGGATTACTTTTCACTGCTATGCTGATGATATTCAATTGTACATGCCGATAACTGCTGGTAATCTCATACATAAAAACTTTAGAGAACTGCCTTGCTTCAGTGAAAAACTGGACGTCCAGCAATTTCTTACTTTTACATTCAGAGAAAACTGAACTGGTGGTCCTTGGTACAGCAAGACACAAACACCAGTTTGACCAGCTAACACGAGTGGTGACTGTGGCCTTTGGTGAGTTACATACGAGGTCTGTCCATAAAGTAACAGACCTTTTTATTTTTTTCAAAAACCATATGGATTTGAATCACGTGTGATTACATCAGACAAGCTTGAACCTTCGTGCGCATGCGTGAGTTTTTTTCACGCCTGTCGGTTGCGTCATTCGCCTGTGGGCAGGCTTTGAGTGAGCACTGGTCCACCCCTCCTGTCGGATTTCTTTTGTCTGAGAACTTGCTGAGAGACTGCCGCTTTGTTCCATGAAATTTTTTTCAGAAACTGTTAGAAACAGGCAGTTGGAAACCATTCGATATATTCAGTTGGATATCGGTGAAGATTCTGTCGGCGTCACACGGATTATGGACTGTTAAAACCGGAGGATTTCTCGCGTCGGCACGAAGCAGCTCAGGATGCGCAGCAAAAAAACACCTCCCTGTTGGAAGTCTCACAGGACATGTTGGGGCATGTCCAGCTGTTACACAATTTCTCGGATACTCACTCGACTGAAAGCCATCGAAAGCTGTCTGAATCTTCTGAATGGTTTCCAACACGGAGGTGTTTTTTTTTTTTTGCTGCGCGTCCTGAGCTGCTTCATGCCGACGCGAGAAATCCTCCGCACGTCTTTCATTACAAAATCTCCTGTAACAGTGGAATGTGCCGCAAAAGTGCTATGTCCAGCTCTCCTGCCATTTCTGTGGTAGTCACATGATGTCCCGGATCAACACAGTGTTCAGTTTAGAAATGATCTGGTCGTTCCAGCCTGTTGATGGCCGCTCGGCGCCGCGCACCCTCTGCCGCTGTGGGCCGTCTTTAAAAAGGTTTTAACACTCCTTAATCCACGTGACGCCGACAGAATCTTCACCGATATCCAACTGAATATATCGAATCATTTCCAACTGGCTGTCTCTAACAGTTTCTGAAAAAAATTTCATGGAGCAAAGCGGCAGTCTCTCAGCAAGTTCTCAGACAAAAGAAATCCGACGGGAGGAGTGGACCAGTGCTCACTCAAAGCCTGCCCACAGGCAAATGACGCAACCGACAGGCGTGAAAAAAACTCACGCATGCGCACGAAGGTTCAAGTTTGTCTGATATAATCACACGTGACTCAAATCCATATGGTTTTTGAAAAAAATTAAAAGGTATGATACTTTATGGACAGACCTTGTAGAGCAGTGATCCAATGGATAAATGATTCTCCAAAACCAAATGTTTGGAGGACAGGAATAAGAAAGATCCAGCTGGCTTTGTCAAAGACTTTTTCTCCATTTAGTGAGACCATTATTGCCTTAGTGTTGCTACACTGTGATTTGCTGTAATCATATAAGGGGGATCTAACCTTTGGTCCAGATTTCTGTCTAAAGAATATTGGAGCCAGTATCTGCCACAATGCTTCAGGAATTCAGCAAGAAAACCATCCAGATCTGGATCCCTGCCATTAGGCATTTTATTCAAGGTCGCATGTAGTTCTGTGATAGTTACAGGTGTGTCTAATGTATCTGTGTGCTCTTAGAATAGATGAGGTAAGTTTAGATTGCCAAGGAATGATTCTTCATCTACTGGATGAGGTGACCAGCTAACTCGAAACCTGGACTTATCTGTCATACATCACACTGACAAAGTGAGGAACCTTGGGGTAATTTTTGATCCTACGTTGTCCTTTGACCTCCACATTAGAAACATTACGAGGACTGCTTTCTTCCATCTGTGAAATAGTGAAGATTAGTCCCATCCTGTCTATGGCTGATGCTGAGACCCTGATTCATGCATTTGTTTCTTCCAGATTGTACTATTGCAATGGTCTATTTACTGATTTACCGCAGTCCAGCACTAGGGCTCTCCAATTAGTTCAAAATGCTACTGCCAGACTTTTGACAAGAAGTAGAAACTTTGACCACATTACACCAATTTTGGCCTCCCTTCATTTGTTTCCTGTCTGATGTCAGATTTTAAGGTTCTGTTACTAACCTATAAAATTATTCATGGACTAGCACCTCCAACCTAGCTAACCGCATTACACCATATGTAGTCCATGCCCTGAGGGACTAAACCGTGCAGATTTGTCTCCATTCTCCAAGCATGAAATTTGGCCCAGGTGTAGACCAGAACATACCATTTTCATTTTTGAAGGGCGCCAAGCCTGGCACTCACTGGGGGACCCCATATGGCCAAATCCAAGATGGCTGCTGGCTGATCTGGGATTCTATCATAACGTCACTACTGAAACTTATAGAATTATGAATGAAGGCACTTTTTATAGGTTTTTGACCTCAAGTATTCCAAATCTGACATTTGTTTTAACTTTCACAGTCAGGATAACCCCCAAAGAGCATATAGAGAGTAATTTATTTACAGCTTTAGGTGTCAAGTTTGGGCATCTACAACAATCACAGTGAGGCAAATAAGTATTTGATCCACTATCGCTTTTGCAAATATAAGGAAAGGTGATGTAACACAGTGGGAAACATACCACTGTCCCAGCTTTTTTGAAAAATGTTGCAGACATCCATTTCAAAATGAGCAAATATTTTCACAAAAATAAAGTTTAGCAGTTTGAACATTAAATATCTTGTCTTTATGGTGTATTCAATTGAATATAGGTTGAAGAGGATTTGAAAATCACTGTATTCCGTTTTTATTTACATTTTACACAACATCCCAACTTCATTGGAATTGGGGTTGTACATAATTATTATTAAAAATATTATAAATGATAATATTAAAAATGATTATAAATAGTGTTAACAGTAGAGTTTACATGAAAAATCATAATCATAGGTCTTTATGTTTTTTTTTTTCTCTGACTATTTGTATAATATTTTACCTGTTCTCTTTTTGTAACACTTAAAAAAAAATGAGCAAAAGGGTTATATATTAATCCTTAGTAGCACAGTAGGAGCATTTCTTAAAAGTACACACAGAGCAGGTGGAATTGTGTGCGCAAGAGGAGAGCCGCTCCCTTCTCAGGTCCTGCAAAGCTGCCAGGCGCACGGATAATGAGCTTTTAGCAGTCTCGTAAGTGCCACGCAAATGCCTCTAAGCCGTCGCAGTAACTCCTACACAGACTGCGCCACGCTGTTGCTAAATTTTGAACTTCTTGAAATTAGCACCACGCTCAGAGAGGAGCCTCGTTAACTGAAGATAATGCCTCTAAAAGCCACTCAGAGCCACAAAACTCCCACGACAGTTGCAGAAACCCTCTGGTAGCAAAGAAAACATGCTGCGTGGCTCCTTCTTCATCCTTCATTATTCGGTGGGACCCAGGCTTAAAGCGTGCAGAAAAACAAAAGGTGGGGGTCTTATCATGTATGTTAACAACCACTGGTGCAACCCAGGACGACTCTCCGTAAAGGCGGTCTTGTGCTGCAAAGACCTCAAGCTGCTATCTACAGAGGGAGCTGAGTCACATGATCACCATCTGTGTTTACAGACCCCCGAGACGCAACCACTGTATGAGTGCAGACAAAGCACCCTGACGATCGTTTCACCATGCAACTTTGGACTCTACTTTGGCTGCCTTTTTTTTTCTTTTTTTTTTTTGAACAGTTTTTATTGAGATTTTACTCAGACACACCACCAGTACAATTCAACGTTGGCCTTATCAAAAGTACCAAGACACTATAGCGTTGTAACAGTCCAGTTCCATCCTGTGGCAAGTATCTGGCGAATGCATAGACAGAACATCAGATTTAATAGAACTGTACTAAAAAAAAAAAACAAAGCTCTCAGACAAAATACACCAGTCAAAAGGTTTTCAGATTCCTTACAAACTTAATGTCCTTCATTGTATCATACTGTGAAGTGTAGCGGAAAGCTGTGATCAAACAACCAACATCTTAAGCTTGCATTAAGATGAGGCCATGGAGTTCCTTCAAACAAAGATAAGCTCCACACAGCAAGGCCTGGTATATCTCCAGGTGTCAAAGAGAAGACCTCTAAGCCCGGCATGGCTTGGATCTGTCAACAAACCCCCAACACTTTAAGGATTTAAGATTACCCAAAAACAGCATTCCACAAGGAGCTGTGAATTCTTATCAGCACTCCAAACCAGATGTGACTCAACTCCCCCCCTCACAGAAAGACACCTCCTTCAACTAAAGTCCTGAAAAGATGTTTTTCACACTAAACCCAAAAGAAAACAGCTCACTGAAAGATTACCCTTGATGGGACAATCATTGCAAAGATTTCGTGGTTGAAATCGACCCAAAATTACCTATTTTACATCACCGCTAGATAAATACAAATTCCACCATGGAACAAGAGTGACCCCTGTGGGACGATTTGGGGAAGGACAGGTGATGGATGCCTCAAACCGTAACCACATTTGTTAAAGGAAATTTCATTGTATTGTTGTGACAAAAGAAAACACAAAAAGAGAAGGAAACATGTCACTCTTTTCTATTTACGCATGAAAGTATTATATTTAGTGTGTTCGTTTTTATATACACACACACACACACACACATATATGTGTGTGGTATATAATTCCAGGTAAACCAGTTACAAGATTTATTCTGTAGGACTTGGTTTGGTTTCAAAGCAGAATGTTGGAGCCATGCTGATTTATACAACCCCTGGCAATAATTATGGAATCACCGGCCTCGGAGGATGTTCATTCAGTTGTTTAATTTTGTAGAAAAAAAAGCAGATCACAGACATGACACAAAACTAAGTCATTTCAAATGGCAACTTTCTGGCTTTAAAAAACACTATAAGAAATCAGGAAAAGAAATTGTGGCAGTCAGTAACGGTTACTTTTTTAGACCAAGCAGAGGGAAAAAATATGTAATCACTCAATTCTGAGGAAAAAATTATGTAATCACCCTGTAAATTTTCATCCCCAAAACTAACACCTGCATCAAATCAGATCTGCTCGTTAGTCTGCATCTAAAAAGGAGTGATCACACCTTGGAGAGCTGTTGCACCAAGTGGACTGACATGAATCATGGCTCCAACATGAGAGATGTCAATTGAAACAAAGGAGAGGATTATCAAACTCTTAAAAGAGGGTAAATCATCACGCAACGTTGCAAAAGATGTTGGTTGTTCACAGTCAGCTGTGTCTAAACTCTGGACCAAATACAAACAACATGGGAAGGTTGTTAAAGGCAAACATACTGGTAGACCAAGAAAGACATCAAAGCGTCAAGACAGAAAACTTAAAGCAATATGTCTCAAAAATCGAAAAATGCACAACAAAACAAATGAGGAACGAATGGGAGGAAACTGGAGTCAATGTCTGTGACCGAACTGTAAGAAACCGCCTAAAGGAAATGGGATTTACATACAGAAAAGCTAAACGAAAGCCATCATTAACACCTAAACAGAAAAAAAAACAAGGTTACAATGGGCTAAGGAAAAGCAATCGTGGACTGTGGATGACTGGATGAAAGTCACATTCAGTGATGAATCTCGAACCTGCATTGGGCAAGGTGATGATGCTGGAACTTTTGTTTGGTGCCGTTCCAATGAGATTTATAAAGATGACTGCCTGAAGAGAACATGCAAATTTCCACAGTCATTGATGATATGGGGCTGCATGTCAGGTAAAGGCACTGGGGAGATGGCTGTCATTACATCATCAATAAATGCACAAGTTTACGTTGATATTTTGGACACTTTTCTTATCCCATCAATTGAAAGGATGTTGGTGGATGATGAAATCATTTCTCAAGATGATAATGCATCTTGCCATAGAGCAAAAACTGTGAAAACATTCCTTGCAAAACGACACATAGGGTCAATGTCATGGCCTGCAAATAGTCCAGATATTAATCCAATTGAAAATCTTTGGTGGAAGTTGAAGAAAATGGTCCATGACAAGGCTCCAACCCGCAAAGCTGATCTGGCAACAGCAATCAGAGAAAGTTGGAGCCAGATTGATGAAGAGTACTGTTTGTCACTCATTAAGTCCATGCCTCAGAGACTGCAAGCTGTTAGAAAAGCCAGAGGTGGTGCAACAAAATACTAGTGATGTGTTGGAGCGTTCTTTTGTTTTTCATGATTCCATAATTTTTTCCTCAGAATTGAGTGATTCCATATTTTTTTCCTCCGAGGCCGGTGATTCCATAATTTTTGCCAGGGGTTGTACGAGGTCTGTTAGAAAAGTATCCGACCTTATTTTTTTAAAAACCCATATGGATTTGAATCACGTGTGATTGCGTCAGACAAGCTTGAACCTTTGTGCGCATGCGAGAGTTTTTTCATGCCTGTCGGTTGCGTCATTCGCCTGTGAGCAGGCTTTGAGTGAGCACTGGTCCACCCCTCTCGTCTATTTTTTATTGCGAATAAATGTCTGAATGATTTGGAGCTTTGCTGCATCAATTTTTTTTCCAGAAACTGTGAGAGACCTCCAGGTGGACACCGTTCGGAAAATTAATATGGCTTTCAGGGACGATTTTATGGGGATTAAACAGATTACGGGGTGTTACTGCTGCTTTAAGGACGGCCCACAACTGCTGAGAGCGCGGCGTGCTCCCAGCCCCCATCGACAGGCTGACACCCCGCTGGAACAACCAGATCATTTCCAACGTGAAGGCTTTGTTGATCCGGGACCTCGTCTGACTTGCACAAAAAGGCAGAAGATGTGGACATCAGCACTTTTTCCGGCACATTCCACCGTTACAGGAGTTTTTTTCATTGAAAGAAAAGCGGAGGGACGCGCCACGGAGCCGTTCATTAAGCGGGACAAAACCACCTCGGTGTTGGTCTCACAGGACAGATTTCAGGTGGATTTCAGACGGATTCCAGTTGCTTTCCAGTCATGTGAATATCCGATTGTGATTGTGCATGAGCTGGACATGCTAGAACATATCCCGTGAGGCTTCATCACGGCGTTGCTTTGCGCCGAGCGGCTACACCGCGACACGCGGTGGAGCAGCTTCTCTTTCCACGACAAAAACTCCTGTAACAGTGAAATGTGCCGTTCATTTTTAAACTGGATGCTGTCTTGATCCAGTATGTCATCTGACTAGCACAGGAATTGTGAAAAGACGTGGACATCAGCACTTTTCCGGCACATTAAGACAGACGTGTGGAGAAGTTCCACGCGTCGCGGTGCAGCTGCTCGGCGCAAAGAAACGCCGTGATGAAGCCTCACGGGACATGTTCTGGCATGTCCAGCTCATGCACATTCACAATCGGATATTCACACGACTGGAAAGCAACCGGAATCTGTCTGAAATCCACCTGAAAGCCATCCTGAGAGACCAACACCGAGGTGGTTTTGTCCCGCGTAATGAACGGAGCCGTGGCGCGTCCCTCGGCTTCTTTTTCCATGAAAAAAAAAACTACTGTAACGGTGGAATGTGCCGGAAAAAGTGCTGATGTCCACATCTTTTCACAATTCCTGTGCTAGTCAGATGACATACCGGATCAAGACAGCGTCCAGTTTAAAAATGAACTGCACATTTCACTGTTACCGCGCGTCGCGGTGCAGCCACTCGGCGCAAAGCAACGCCGTGATGAAGCCTCACGGGACATGTTCTGGCATGTCCAGCTCATGCACAATCACTCGGATATTCACACGACTGGAAAGCAACCGGAATCCGTCTGAAATCCATCTGAAAGCCGTCCTGAGAGACCAACACCGAGGTGGTTTTGTCTCGCGTAATGAACGGAGCCGTGGCGCGTCCCTCCGCTTTTCTTTCCATGAAAAAAACTCCTGTAACGGTGGAATGTGCCGGAAAAAGTGCTGATGTCCACATCTTCTGCCTTTTTGATGATCTGGTTGCTCCAGCGGGGTGTCAGCCTGTCGATGGGGGCTGGGAGCGCGCTGCGCTCTCAGCAGTTGTGGGCCGTCCTTAAAGCAGCAGTAACACCCCGTAATCTGTTTAATCCCCATAAAATCGTCCCTGAAAGCCATATTAATTTTTCGAACGGTGTCCACCTGGAGGTCTCTCACAGGAAAAAAATTGATGCAGCAAAGCTCCAAATCGTTCAGACATTTATTTGCAATAAAAAAATAGACAAGAGGGGTGGACCACACCTCACTCAAAGCCTGCTCACAGGCGAATGACGCAACCGACAGGCATGAAAAAACTCACGCATGCGCACGAGGGTTCAAGCTTGGCTGATGCAATCACACGTGATTCAAATCCATATGGTTTTTTTTTTTTAAATAATAAGGTTGAATACTTTTCTAACAGACCTCATATATATACAACTAGACAAAGGAAACTCCAGAAACTACGTTACCCAGAATTCTTGGGGGTGAATATGAATATAAAAAAAATATATGTTCATGTTAATTAAACCCAACTTACATTAAGAAAAATGTATTTGTTCCACTTACATGAAGAAAAAAGTATATGTTCATGTTAATTAAACCCAACTTACATTAAGAACAAAGTATTTGTTCCAGTTACATGAAGAACAAAAGTATACGTCCATGTTCATTAAACCCAACTTACATTAAGAAAAAAGGTATTTGTTCCACTTACATGAAGAACAAAAAAGCATACGTCCATGTTTATTAAACCCAACTTACGTTAAGAAAAAAGGTATTTGTTCCACTTACATGAAGAAAAAAGCATACGTCCATGTTTATTAAACCCAACTTACGTTAAGAAAAAAGTATTTGTTCCACTTACATGAAGAAAAAAGTATACGTCCATGTTTATTAAACCCAACTTACGTTAAGAAAAAAGGTATTTGTTCCACTTACATGAAGAAAAAAGCATACGTCCATGTTTATTAAACCCAACTTACGTTAAGAAAAAGGTATTTGTTCCACTTACATGAAGAAAAAAGCATACGTCCATGTTTATTAAACCCAACTTACGTTAAGAAAAAAGGTATTTGTTCCACTTACATGAAGAAAAAAGTATACGTCCATGTTTATTAAACCCAACTTACGTTAAGAAAAAAGGTATTTGTTCCACTTACATGAAGAAAAAAGTATACGTCCATGTTTATTAAACCCAACTTACGTTAAGAAAAAAGGTATTTGTTCCACTTACATGAAGAAAAAACTATACGTCCATGTTTATTAAACCCAACTTACGTTAAGAAAAAAGGTATTTGTTCCACTTACATGAAGAAAAAAGCATACGTCCATGTTTATTAAACCCAACTTACGTTAAGAAAAAAGTATTTGTTCCACTTACATGAAGAAAAAAGTATACGTCCATGTTTATTAAACCCAACTTACATTAAGAAAAAAGGTATTTGTTCCACTTACATGAAGAAAAAAAAGCATACGTCCATGTTTATTAAACCCAACTTACGTTAAGAAAAAAGGTATTTGTTCCACTTACATGAAGAAAAAAAGCATACGTCCATGTTTATTAAACCCAACTTACGTTAAGAAAAAAGTATTTGTTCCACTTACATGAAGAAAAAAAGCATACGTCCATGTTTATTAAACCCAACTTACGTTAAGAAAAAAAGTATTTGTTCCACTTACATGAAGAAAAAAAGCATACGTCCATGTTTATTAAACCCAACTTACGTTAAGAAAAAAGTATTTGTTCCACTTACATGAAGAAAAAAGTATACGTCCATGTTTATTAAACCCAACTTACGTTAAGAAAAAAGGTATTTGTTCCACTTACATGAAGAAAAAAGTATACGTCCATGTTTATTAAACCCAACTTACATTAAGAAAAAAAGTATTTGTTCCACTTACATGAAGAAAAAAAAGCATACGTCCATGTTTATTAAACCCAACTTACATTAAGAAAAAAAGTATTTGTTCCACTTACATGAAGAAAAAAGTATACGTCCATGTTTATTAAACCCAACTTACATTAAGAAAAAAGGTATTTGTTCCACTTACATGAAGAAAAAAGTATACGTCCATGTTTATTAAACCCAACTTACATTAAGAAAAAAAGTATTTGTTCCACCTACATGAAGAAAAAAAAAGCATACATCCATGTTTATTAAAGGGTCACCATCTGGGTGTCGCGGTAAATTAGCTGATAGATGATTATTGTGTCTCCAGCTGCGTATAATAAACTCAACTCCCCTGTGGTGAGTCTGCGCAAAGGCACTTTTTTAAGGCGGCAAGTTTGCATAATTTTTTGGGGGGTAAAGTCAACTTATATTTTACACATTTTGGGATTCAAACATCAAATCCTTATCTTATCTCAACACAGCAACGTTCACATGCCAGCAGCTTGGATGTTAAGTCCTAAATCTAAACATTTTCTTTGCTCACTTGTATTGTTGCAAGTTCCTGCTTTACCGCCTCATTCTGACCAAGAAACATCTGAAGTGAGTCAAAAAAAAAAATAAACTGTTCTTGAAAGCAGCTTTTTCCTGGTTAGTTTTTAATACACCCTGAAGACATCAAGATTCTCTGATCAGATTTCTCAGGAGACTTTCCAAAAGGGAGACATCTATTCTTTAAATATGAAAATCAGCCGTCAGCATTTTATGTCAAGTGTTCCCTGAAAATCACAGTTAACTGAGTGACAGAACTGAAGCAACAACTTGGAAGTTTCAAATAAAACAGGGTTCATCAGCATTTTCTGGTTTATCAGAATCTGAATCAGAACAGCTTTTAATGGCCAAGTATCCACAGAATACATGGAATTTGACGTTGGTTTGAGCTGCACTCTCTCTGTACACTGTAAATGCATGCAAACATACAAACGAATTAAGTTAACCAGACTCAGTTTTCAAGCTGTAGCTTCAAGAAAATTACGTTGACCTGAATATGATGAATGAACAAAACTATTTTGAGAATTAAGCCATCACTTGCTGGATGCTCACAGTACATACATTACTGTAATTTAATTTATTTCAGTACAGCAAAATAAACAAGTTACTATAATCTAGGTTTTTAAGTTTATTTGAGTACTGCACACTCGCAATAATTAAGTTAATCAAATCTGATTCAAGACAATATAAATTACTTTTTAAGGCAGCAAGTTTGCTTTTTTTAGTAAGTCAACTTATATTTTACAGTGTATGGCATGTAGAAATACTCTAAACACCGAATAATCCGCAGTAAAAAATGTACAATGTGTTTTTAAAAATTGCTTGTAATTATGAACAAACTAGTTTAGCTAACAACTGCTACAGAAAGGTGAACATTTGTTAAAATGAATCTGAAATACACGACCACAAGTTGACCAACATCACAAGGGTAAGAGTTCTAATGTTAAAACTCACTGTTACTCTGCTGTTTTATGATTTGTAAAAGTCTGCACCAAGCACTTGAAAGTTGCACATTTCCGACAAATTGTCAAAAAACATTAACAGCCTGTGAGCCGACACACTGCTGTCAGTGTGACAAGAGGAAAGTGTGTCATGTAGAATCTCTGCATTTGTTCAGAGCGTAATTATAAATCTCAAGCCGTTTTTAATGTGGATAAAGATTTAAATGTTTAAAGGTTGTTTTCAGTTCCCCTGAAAACACACCGAAGATTTAATTTTTACAATTCACATAACTCACACACATATCTTTGATAGTATCGTTAAACAGTCGGTGGTCATTTATTGAGAAATCTAACTAGCGGAGGGTTTTATGCTTTAAATGGTTATTTGGTTGTGAAAAGCTCCACAAAAACTTACTTTTTGAGCTGATGCTGACTGTCTGCATAAATTTTTGTCTGAGAGGGGAAACGCCTGACATTACATAGACAATATGTTTTTTTCTTACTTTATGGACCTTTAAAAACTTTAGTCATATTAAATCAATGTTTTTCTTCTTTTTTTTTTTTCTTACTTCATAAAGGCGACTCTCTCCCTGGCTCCTCGAAATGTCTCTGGGGTTGTCAGGCTGAATTCTCCTCCTTCTCAATAAACCAGAATAAACTTTTTTATGCATTGCAATTATTCTCTCTCAAAAGCATTCATTAATACCAGTCCAAAATATCCTCGAACCTTCGGGCATCTTGCAGGGAGCGACGGTCTCGCCTCGCCACAAACTGAAAGAAAAGATGCGACTTATTAAATATTTACACTTTAAAAAAAATGCCATGATATGATTTTTTTTTCTTACCGTGTAACGGGAGTCCCTCCCCGTGGCGCTCTGTTGACGGTTCGATAGACCTCCATTGGTTATAACACATCAGCTCTGCGTTATTAACCTGTATTTTTAAATGTAAATGAAATTTCAGAGCTGCTCTGTCTGGAGAAAAAGCTGGATTAAACAGCATTAAATAAACTAACAGAATATCCACAAACTGTAACACAGACGATACTTATTAAATATTTACACTTAAAAAAAGTTATGAGCTGATTTTCTTATGTCATAAAGGAGAGTTTCTCCCTGGCGCGATGATCCTCTGGGGTTAATTTGTCGGGGTGAATTCTTCTGCTCCATCATAACCAGAATAGACTTTTCTCTCTGTGGGGCTCTATCTAACAAAACATCATTTAAAAATGTTTACCACCGAGGATCTTTTTTTTAAAAAAAAAAAACAAAAAAAAAAAACAGAAGCATTTCTATCAAAAAGTTACTTAAATCACTTACCGTGAAAGACTTTCGCACTCTGAAGAAAAAGAAAACTTCATTACGAGTTCATTAAATGAACGTCTGCTCCGGTCAGCGGCTGGAATGAAGGAAAAACACTGCAGCGGGGGACTGGACAGGAAAACCGGTCCAGCCTCCAAAACAAGCTTATCTCCCACCAGCATCTGGTTTTATGGTGGACCCCATAAAACACACGTAATCATTGATCAGGGAATTTAGCCTGACACCTCGGTCCGAGGGAGACATCTGGACCTCATAAAAATACTGGTTCAAACGATGACCTCTCTGTAATAGATCTGTGACGCTCGCCTGGTTTGTCAAAAGAGCTGCGACCTTTGCGGCTAAACACCCCAAATACACACACACACACACACACACACTTTTAAGATGCAAATATCCCCAGCCCCGTTGTGTGTGTGTGTGTGTGTGTGTGTGTGTGTGTGTGTGTGTGTGTGTGTGTGTGTGTGTGTGTGTGTGTGTGTGTGTGTGTGTGTGTGTGTGTGTGTGTGTGTGTGTGTGTGTGTGTGTGTGTATTGGTACCATATAATGAACAAAACTGGATGGATAGCAAAGTCATGACGGATAATACAGAAATAGTGGACCTTTTAATAGTTGCACTTAAAAAATAAAACGCCACTTACAGGAGAATTAGTTTTCCCAGCTTCAGCCTAATATAAGTAATAAAGCTCAGGTTCCAAGATTCTGGTTCAGTTTAATTTATTCCAGACATGTCAGAAACCACATGAACAAAACATCTACATATCTTTAACACCAAAGAGATTTAAATATATCTGTACACACATATTTACATATGTATATACTCAATTGTTTTCCTATTTCTATTTCCATGTTTCCTTTTTGTGAATATTTACAAATAAAATAAATAAAGGTCACTGCGTGTATTAAATATATATCAGCGCCGCCAGGATATCGTACCAAGTTGTGCTGTCGTTATACATCGAAAATACTATCGCAAACGATGATTTGGTTTCTGATTTTGTGAAACGATATCGTTATTGCCTTAAGAAAAGGTGCAATACCTTCTGTATCCAGCTAGCAGGGCCTTTGCACGCGTTTAAATATTGTCATGGCCTGTGTTAACCTTCGATCCTAAATTTTTTGTTTTTTTCATCGTGAAAATGTAACCCCTGTCTCAGGACAACCTCCCAATCATATCTTTAAAGTTTTATCACATTTGCATAATTTAAAACATTGTTATTAAGTTCAGAAAGAAGAGTTGACCTTTGACCTCAATTTTTTTGTGTGTGTTTTTTCTGAAAAAATGTTCTGGATGTGTTGAGAGCGGTCTCCCGATCATACCTTTAAAGTTTTATCATGTTTGCACGCCTTTAAAAATTGTCACAGCTCGTGTTAATCTTTGATCCTAAAATTATGGGTTTTTTTTTTGCCTGAAAACAGACTGGATGTGTTGAGAGCAGCCTCCCAATCATGGTGTATAAAGTTTTAGCGCGTTTGCATGCGTTTGAAAATGTCCCTCACATAAAACATGTTCAAGCTAAAATATCTAAAAGTGTTTCTAGTATCCTCAACAAAGCAAAAATATTTATTGAATTACAAAGCTCTACATATTTTATATTGTTCACTTGTTTTGCCACATCTGAATTACTGTGTGGAAGTTTGGGGCAACATTTACAAATCCTCACTTCGACCATTACCTTTATGACACCTTGTCAGTATTCATGACAACCAATTAAGCACCGTCTTTACTATAACCTTGATTAGCAATTTTAATGTGTATTCTTTATTCTGTACAACATATAGCCTATTGAAATGATGTAGTTAAGTAAAATGCAGCAATACAAATTCTATGGAAAAGAAGACTCCGGTCTGGGATGGGCTGATCAAGCCGCACAGTGAGGACATAGAGGGGCTGACACTGTCTGATGAATTATCTTAACTTCTGGGCAGACGTGGTCTGCCCAACCAAGACTGTCCGCTGTTACCCTAACAATAAACCACAGGTAACGCGGACAAGTCAAAACTGTTCTCAACAGGAAGAAGGCCGCCTTCAGAAGCAGAGATATGGAGGCAATGAAGGCAGCAGAGCGGGATGTGAAACGCTGCATGAGGGAAGCAAAGGACAACTACAGGAGAAAGATGGAGCAGAAGCTGAAACAAAACAGCATGAGGGAGGTGTGGGAAGGTGGGAAAACCATCACAGGCCATAAAACAAAGACCAGAGACACAGGGTGGACAAGTGGGAGGGCGAACGAACGCAACTTCAACTGGTTCAACCAGTCCATGCCCCTCCACCCTCTCCCTCACTGCCATCTTCCATCTGCCTTCTTCCATCTGCACACTTCATTTCAATTTATTTTCATTTATATAGCGCCAAGTCACAACAAAGTTGCCTCAAGGCGCTTCACACAAGTAAGGTCTAACCTTACTAACCCCAGAGCAAGAACACAGGCGACAGTGGTAATTTGAGGAAGAAACCTCAAGCAGACCAGACTCAAAGGGCTGACCCTCTGCACTTCCCCCCCAGACATCACAGCAGCAGCCCCCTCCTCCTCCTCCCCCATCTCAACACAACCTCCTCCATACATCACTGTGGACCAGGTCAGAGGACAGCTGAAGAAGCTTCATCCCAGGAAAGCGGCAGGCCCAGACAAGGTGTGTCCCTGACTACTGAAGACCTGTGTGACCAAACTGGGAGACCGCTATAACATATCTTCAAACTAGCCTGCAGCTGGGGAGAGTGCCCACCCTCTGGAAGACTTCATGCATCGTTCCAGTTCCTAAGAAGAACCAGCCCAGTGAGCTGAATGACTTCCGACCAGAGGCACTCACTTCATACCTGTAGAAGACATTGGAGCGGCTTTTCCTCAACTTCCTCAAACCCCAGGTACAGTGCAACATGCCCAGGACTGTTTGCAGTTTGTATACAGGGCAGGTGTTTGTGTGGAGGATGCCATCCTCTATCTGCTACATCAAATCCACTCGCAACTAGATAAGGGAAACGGCACAGTGAGGATTCTCTTCCTGGACTTCTTGAGTGCATTTAACACCATCCAGCCTCTTGTGCCCCAGGACAAACTGAACAGGATGCAAGTGGGCCTCTGCCTGGTCACTTGGATCTCAGCTACCTCACCAACAGGCCACAGTATGTCAGGCTGAGGGACATCATGTCTGACACTGTGATCAGCTGCAACGGAGCACCCCAGGGTAGGGTGCTGGCCCCTCTTCATCCTGTACACCTCTGACTTGGACAAACTGATCAGGTGGGCTGGCTCTGTGGTTGGCATGAAGGTGGACTCTCTGGTGATGGTGGCAGATAAGAGAACACTGGACAAACTGCTGGACATTCTGAAAGATGCCAGTCACCCTCTGCACACCATCATCAGCAACCAGAGGAGCCTCTTCAGCCACAGACTGCTCATTCCCAATCAATCAATCAATTTTTTTTATATATAGCACCAAATCACAACAAACAGTTGCCCCAAGGCGCTTTATATTGTAAGGCAAGGCCATACAATAATTATGTAAAACCCCAATGGTCAAAACGACCCCCTGTGAGCAAGCACTTGGCTACAGTGGGAAGGAAAAACTCCCTTTTAACAGGAAGAAACCTCCAGCAGAACCAGGCTCAGGGAGGGGCAGTCTTCTGCTGGGACTGGTTGGGGGCTGAGGGAGAGAACCAGGAAAAAGACATGCTGTGGAGGGGAGCAGAGATTGATCACTAATGATTAAATGCAGAGTGGTGCATACAGAGCAAACAGAGAAAGAAACAGTTCATCATGGGAACCCCCCAGCAGTCTACGTCTATAGCAGCATAACTAAGGGATGGTTCAGGGTCACCTGATCCAGCCCTAACTATAAGCTTTAGCAAAAAGGAAAGTTTTAAGCCTAATCTTAGAAGTAGAGAGGGTGTCTGTCTCCCTGATCTGAATTGGGAGCTGGTTCCACAGGAGAGGAGCCTGAAAGCTGAAGCCTCTGCCTCCCATTCTACTCTTACAAACCCTAGGAACTACAAGTAAGCCTGCAGTCTGAGAGCGAAGCGCTCTATTGGGGAGATATGGTACTATGAGGTCCCTAAGATAAGATGGGACCTGATTATTCAAAACCTTATAAGTAAGAAGAAGAATTTTTTAAATTCTATTCTAGAATTAACAGGAAGCCAATGAAGAGAGGCCAATATGGGTGAGATATGCTCTCTCCTTCTAGTCCCCGTTAGTACTCTAGCTGCAGCATTTTGAATTAACTGAAGGCTTTTTAGGGAACTTTTAGGACAACCTGATAATAATGAATTACAATAGTCCAGCCTAGAGGAAATAAATGCATGAATTAGTTTTTCAGCATCACTCTGAGACAAGACCTTTCTAATTTTAGAGATATTGCGTAAATGCAAAAAAGCAGTCCTACATATTTGTTTAATATGCGCTTTGAATGACATATCCTGATCAAAAATGACTCCAAGATTTCTCACAGTATTACTAGAGGTCAGGGTAATGCCATCCAGAGTAAGGATCTGGTTAGACACCATGTTTCTAAGAGAGTGGAGGACCCAACAGACTGAAAAACCCCTTTGACCCTCAGGCTATCAGACTGTACAACTCCTCACTCAGGGGGAGGAGGAGTAACAGGAATACAGAGGACGGGAAGGAGAGCAACAGTAAATAGTCCATTTACCCCATCCTGGAATTGTGCAGGTCTACAGTTTTGTCCCTGGTGTCCTTCGACAGCTCTTTGTCTTGGCCATGGTGGACAGGTTGGAGTGTGATTGATTGAGTGTGTGGACAGGTGTCTTTTAAACAGGTAACCAGTTCAAACAGGTGCAATTAATACAGGTAAAGCATGCAGAATAAGAGGGCTTCTTAAAGAAAAATTAACAGGTCTGAGAGCCAGAATTCTTGCTGGTTGGTCGGTGATCAAATACTTATTTCATGCAATAAAATACAAATTATTTAAAAATCATACAATGTAATTTTCTGAATTTTTTTTTTTTTTTTTAAAGATTTTGTCTCTGACAGTTGAAGTGTATCTACGATAAAAATTACGGACCCCTCCATTCTTTGTAGGTGGGAAAACTTGCAGAATTGACAGCTGCTGTTTTTCAGGTCTAAGAATTTGTATGTTGCACTGTTTGGATAGTTAAAGGTCTCTTGAGCCACTAAAGGCCACAGAAATTTAAGTGAACCTGTTGAAGATATCTGTGCAAATTCATAATGCTGTGTCAACAATGGATAATATCAACTGGGAACTGTGCTGTCTTTGTCAATCAGATAAAAAAAAAAAAAAAAAAATCTGTTTGTCAAACAATGAAGGTTGTTGACTTGCTGACCAAGACTCATGATTTTCACATTCATCAAGATGATGCCCTGTTACTAATGCGGGCAGCAGTGATTCTACGTATGTGTCGTCTCCAGAAGCAAGAGCCCTTCAATGGGTCTTTCTCCTTAGAATGTCTGACCACCGCTGTTCCAACCCTAACCCTAACGTCATCCTCCAGGGCCAATCAATTCTGCGGGAGCTGGAGAAAATTGACATTGATGCACTCGTACATGGGTACATGGACATGCTGAAAATTTTGGGCATACGAGTATGACTCATACATCCCGCACATGCAGGACATAAGTTATGCGATTGTTGACACTTTTCTTGTAATTTACTCATAAGTCTAAATACGTCCATTAATGCTGGTCAATGATTGGCTGAAGGCTGCAATCCTCAAGCAAACAGACTGTTTCATTCACACATGGAGTAAATCTAAAGTTGCACCTGTTCATTTCAGTCTGATTCATCGTCACAGTCTGACAAACACGTATCCACATAAAGGTGTTGCAGTCTGATCATCGATCAGACCGTGACCGGCGCTTTGAGGCCCCCCGTCTGATCAACCCAGTCCCCCAGTCTGCCGTGAATGAATGAAGCGATGTGACTCTTAAAACTTTTAAATCACTGGTCACAATCAGACCGCGACCGGTGCTTTGATTGTGCCACCCCCCGTCTGATCAGTCAGACAGGGGAACTGATCAAAGCGTTGGTCAAGGTCTGATCACGACTGGTGCTTACCACAGCCATCATTCGACTCGAAAATAAAATAAAGTTACATTACTCTGTTTCTAATCCGCATCACACCATGCAGTCCATGCAGTACTGATCCAAACCACTTGGTGAAAAAGGGGCAGTCAGCATATGCAGGCTAAATCATCAAGCTGTGACAGGGCCCTAATGCCCCCTGTCACAGTGGCGTATTCGTAGAGCTGTTCATTGCAGCGTTGTATTTCATTTAAATACGCCTGAAATACGTGCGTACACAGCCTTCAACAGTGTTCGTTCATACTTGCAGCTGCGTGTGTTCGCGTTTTAATGTGTGCACACAGTCGCGTGTGCCATGCCGCACCATTTTCAGTGCTATTTTCTGCCTCTGTGGAAGTGCACTCTGTTCTCTACTGCATGGTGTGGTGCGGCTCAAAAACAGAGTCATTTAACATTACTACCATTTATTTTTTTATTCAGCTAGTGCGCGTTTATTTTAGAGTCACAGCTCTGATTAGACGCACACACAGAGACAGAGCTTTTATTTTAAGGAGTCTGATCCCGTGCGCGAGAGAGCGCTTTTATGAAACAATGCGACACAGTGAAACAGTCCTCATATAATTAGTCCAGTATGATAAAGTGAAGCAACGATCTTGCAGTATTTATAGCTCCAGAAGAATAACAGGGAGGTGTGAAATGGCGCACAGTACCGTGCTGCAGCGGGGGCGGGCTCACAATAGCGGACAGTAGCACGGCGCTGCGTGTACTCGCGTGAAGACTCCATGCTGTGCGCCGAAGTAAACAGGTTTAATTTCTTCCATCATACGCACGTAGCCCTCAACATACTGCTGCGTATTGAGAAAAAACTCCACGTGAAGTGGGTGGAGAGCTGCTCATTACAGCGTATCATCTACGCTGTAATGAGCAGCTCTACTTCCAATGCCTCGTACACTTGTTGCTACAACTATATGCGCACACCAGCGGCTGAAAGACAGAGTGTGCGCTGTGTGAGCCCATCGAACCCTCTCGCGGCAGGTGGTGGCAGACAATCATTGTTGAGCTGGATGTGAAATTTGTCTAAGCGCCCCATGACTGCACATGTGGCATGCCAGAGTGTCGGCCCACTCCAAAACACGTGTTCATGTGTTTCGCATGCCCCCCCCACAACACATCTGTTCATGTGGTTCACCCCCCCCACAGGCGAGGCATTTCTCAACTGATCACAGAGTGACATCTTCAGTGACATCTGACAGGACAGGGGGGCGTGGATGGCTGCCCACAGCTGTTGGGACATCTGCAGTTCTGGACATCACAGCTGCAGCACATGTCCCGTGTTTTGACAGACACGAGCGCATGTCTGTTTGTGTGGAAATACATAAAAGCATACGTAGGAACAAAGCCACAGGATGAATATAATAATTTATGGAATATTGAAAATTATAACTTGTGGATAATTTTACCTCGAAAAGGGCACCACCTAGTTCTAAGTATAGGTACTTTTAGTTTAAACAATCATTAATTGGTTAGTCTCAATTTAATTAATCAGTCTCAATTTCTAAAGGATAAGTTCCGCAGGTCAGATCCGACACCCTCTGTAAAATCATACAAAAATCACAGACAACTTCACACATTTAAGATATTTATTTAACTCTGGCAGGAGTTAAATAACAGGACATATCACAGTGAGCAATTTAATGATGACAACATTCAATGAGCAAAGATTATATGATGTTCAGATAATTTGGTTTCGTAGCGGGAGTTTTAGGAGTAAGATTTGTCCTAATTTAACAGGTAATTTACTTTGATATTTATTAACCTGAGAGAAGATTAATGATTTTGAATAGAGTTAAATAAAGCCACTCTGTTTATCTGACAACATTGCCCGGTCTTACTTTGCGCAGTGCAGCGGGTCTCCGTGAGGTCTGTTGCTGGACGCCGTCTGGTTCAGTCGACGCTCTGTCCGCCACACAGCTTCGTCAGGGACCTTGACAAAGAGGCTCTGCCGGTCCAACCCGCTCGGTTTCGTCAGTGGCGGGGATGATTTCTGTTATTGCGCTGTGATTTTGCGGCGGCAATTCAAGTCGCTGTTGAATGTCTCAGCTGACCTGGATGTTTTTCTCTGCAGCGCTCTGGAGTATGGCTCGTCAGAATAAAGGTTTGAGCATCTTTATTCTCTATCAAAAATCTAAAATTCGTCTTTCGTCATCTTTTTGGAAGCTTGGTCAAATCAAAACTCAATGCAAAAATAGCTGACTTTAGAAGAAAATCGTTCGTGAAAGCAGTTTGGAGTTTGAAGAAGAAAAAGGTCTTAATTTGAAAATTTGGAAAAAGGAAGTTAAATGCGCCGGCGCGTTTAACTTGACAAAAGTTATGTCGAAAAAGTAATTGTGCAAAACAAAAAGGAGTTTAAGTAGCACATGGCTTTTAACAAAGACTCATAAATTTTACTGCTGACGGATAGGAGCATCTTTAGACTCAAGGAAAAGAAAAGTGATGAGAGTAAGAGCGAAGAGTAAAAAGCTTAAGAGTAAAGAGCATGAGAGTAAAGAGCAAAAAGAACGAATTCCCGGGAGCGAGCTCTTTTAAAGGTTTAATAAGCTCCACCCCCAAGAATTCTGGGTAACGTAGTTTCTGGAGTTTCCTTGGTCTAGTTTTATATATATATATATAAATCAGCGTGGCTCCAACATTCCACTTTGAAACCAAACCAAGTCCTGTAGAATAAATCTTGTAACTGGTTTATCTGGAATTATATACCACAGACATATATGTAAAAGAACACACTAAGTAAACGTTCCCCAATGAGCAGAGTATAACACATCACATATACTTTCATGCATAAATAGAAAAGAGTGACGTTTCCTTGTCTCTTTTTTTTTTCTTTTGTTACAACAATACAATGGAATTTCCTTTTTAAAATGTGGTTAGGATTTTGAGTCTGCAGGAATCAATCACCTGTCTGGGTGCCAGACAGGTGATTGATTCCTGGGTGCCTGGATGCCTGGGATGGGTCCCATCCTTTTTGCTCTTTATCTCCTCCCACTCAGAGATTTTTTTTAAAAAAATGACGTGGCTTACCATTTTTATGCTGATGATTGTCAAATCTACATGCCTATCGCTAAAAACAGCCTTTGCCCCCTGACACCCCTACTCGACTGTGTGTGACGTCAGGGCTTGGTTGTCACAGAATTTTTTGAAACTTAATGAGGGCAAGACAGAGGTTATGTTGTTTGGAAGTGCCCTTGTTGACTTGGGACCTCTTAAGGATTTTGTACGTCCCAAGGTCACCAGCCTTGGCGTCACGATAGACAGCGATTTTAAATTTGATAAACAAATCAGTGTTTCGAAATCGTGCTTTTATCATCTTCGTCTTTAATCAAAGGTAAAACCATTTTTGTCTTTCAACCTTTTTGAACAAGTTGAGCACTCTTTTATTTCAAGTCGTCTGGACTACTGTAACGCACTTTATTTCGGCATTAGCCAACGGGCTCTTTCCCGTTTGCAGTTAGTCCAGAACGCTGCAGCGCTACTTTTAACAGGAGCCTGGAAGCGTGATCACATAACCCCAATTCTTGCATCTTTGCACTGGCTTCCTATTAATTTTAGAAGTGATTTTAAGATTTTGTTTGTTTTTAAAGCTTTGAATGGAATGGCCCCTCAATACATCACTGACCACCTACAAATTTACTCTCTGGCGCGTGCTCTGAGGTCTGAGGGCCATTTCCAGCTCGTGGTACCCAAGACGAGACTTAAAACCAGGGTGGACAGGGCTTTCTCTGTGGCTGGCCCCAGACTTTGGAACGCTCTGCCCCTCCATGTCCGAACAGCCCCCACAGTGGAGTGTTTTAAGTCTCGTCTGAAGACCCACTTTTATTCTCTGGTTTAGAACACCGAGTGAGTTGTGTGGTCCTCTGTTTTATTGGTTTTGTTTTTATTTTGGTAGATTTTATTGGTTTTATCTTTTGTATGCTGTATGTATGTATTTATTTATTTATCTTGCACATTTTAGTTATTTTTATTAATTTTCTTATGTTTAATTTATTTCTTGACTACTGGGGTTTTATCTATCATGATTCTATTGTATGTGCAGCACTTTGGAACATTTTTGTTGTTAAATGTGCTATATAAATAAAGTGGATTGGATTGGACCTGTCCTTCCCAAATCGTCCCACAGGGGTCACTCTTGTTCCATGGTTAGATTTGGATTTATCTGACATGAAGGTGAAAAGGTAATACTGGGTTAATTTCAACCAGAAAACCTTTGCAATAGTTATTATATCAAGAGCATTCCTTCAGTGAGCTGTTTTCTTTTGAGTCTAGTGTGGAAAAACCTTTTTAGGACTTTTTGTGAAGAAAGTATGTTTTCCTGTGGAGGGTTCTTTATGGTAAGAGGGGAGCTGAGACATCTGGTTTGGGGTACTGATAAGAGAATTCACAGCTCCGTGGAGAATGCACTTTGGGGCATCTTAAATCCTGAATATGGTGGGGTTTGTTGACAGATCCAAGCCGTGCCTGGCTTAGAGGTCTCCTCTTTGACACCTGGTGATATACCAGGCCTTGCCGTATGGAGTTTCTTTGTTTGAAGGAACTCCATGGCCTCTTCTTAATGCAAGCTTAAGATGTTGGTTGTTTGATCACAGCTTTCCGCTACACATGCGAGGGCTGTCAATAAAGTATAGGTCCTTTTTATTTTTTTCAAAAACTATATGGATTTCATTCACATGTTTTTACGTCAGACATGCTTGAACCCTCGTGCGCATGCGTGAGTTTTTCCACGCCTGTCGGTGACGACATCCGCCTGTGAGCACTCCTTGTGGAAGGAGTCGTCCAGCCCCTCGTCGGAATTCCTTTGTCTGAGAAGTTGCTGAGAGACTGGCGCTTTGTTTGATCAAAATTTTTTCTAAACCTGTGAAACACATCGAAGTGGACACGGTTCGAAAAATTAAGCTGGTTTTCGGTGAAAATTTTAACAGCTGATGAGAGATTTTGAAGTGATGATATCGCTTTAAGGACTTCCCACGGTGCGAGACATCGTGCAGCACTCCCAGGCGCCGTCGTCAGCCTGTTTCAAGCTGAAAACCTCCACATTTCAGGCTCTATTGATCCAGGACGTCGTGAGAGAACAGAGAAGTTTCAGGAGAAGTCAGTTTCAGTATTTTATCCGGATATTCCACTGTTAAAGGAGATTTTTTTTTAATGAAAGAAGTGCGGACGGGTCCACGCGTCGGGACGCAGCCGGCGCGGTGCGGCGGCACAGGAAAAACACCTCCGTGTTGATAACCATTTGTAAAATCCAGGCGGCTTTTGATGGCTTTCAGTGGAGTGAGTATATGAGAAATTGTTTAACAGCTGTACATGTTCCAACTTGTCCTTAAGGCTTCCAACGGAGGTGTTTTTCCTGTGGCGGAGCGTCGCGGCGGCTGCGAGCCGACGCTGCAATCCGCCCGCACGTCTTTCATTAAAAAAAAAAAAAAAAATCTCCTTTAACAGTGGAATATCCGGATAAAATGCTGAAACCGACTTCTTCTGAAACTTCTCTGTTCTCTCACGACGTCCTGGATCAATAGAACCTGAAATGTGGAGGTTTTCAGCTTGAAACAGGCTGACGACGGCGCCTGGGAGTGCTGCACGACGTCTCGCTCTGTGGGAAGTCCTTAAAGCGACAGTATCACCTCAAAATCTCTCATCAGCTGTTAAAATTTTCACCGAAAACCAGCTTAATTTTTCGAACCGTGTCCACTTCGATGTGTCTCACACGTTTAGAAAAAATTTTGATCAAAGCACCAATCTCTCAGCAACTTCTCAGACAAAGGAATTCCGACGAGGGGCTGGATGACTCCTCCCACAAGAAGTGCTCACAGGTGAATGACGTCAACGACAGGCGTGGAAAAACACGCATGCGCACGAGGGTTCAAGCATGTCTGACGTAAAAACATATGAATGAAATCCATATAGTTTTTGAAAAAAATAAAAAAGGACCTATACTTTATTGACAGACCTCGTATATTGCTTTTGCAATGGTAGGAGAAACTGGCTGAGAGTCCATTTGGACACAGCAGGCAATCTGAATGTCACATCTGACAGGACACGCATGTCGGGCCGTGAGAGCTGTGAGCGGTGCACTGCACGACTAGAACAAGCCAACAGTGACATATGACAAATACGCCACTTTCAGTCACGTATCAGCAGAAATATGCCGTACCAAACAATGTTTGGTCAATTACCACAATGCGTTTTTGTTTTTAAGAGAATACATTTATCTGCTTGTTGATTTGACCTATTTCACACTTCTGTTATAAGACAGTGATTGTAGCACAGTGGTAAGGTTTCCCTCTGGTAATTAGAGCGTGTGGGTTTGAATCCCGTGGTGTTTTTTCTTTTTATTTAACCAGGGTTATTTAACAGCCCCTTCATGACTGTATGTCTGTGACCATGGGTCATCTACAGAGGAACAGATGGATAATATTTGTATCGCCCGCTTGATAAATGTGGTGTTTTTATATGGTGTGTGGGTTTATTTCATTTTAAATACATCCCTCCTTCCTCATATCAGGCAGGTTCCTGCAGCTTTCACAGGACTGCGATCGTAGCTCAGTGGTAAAGTTTTTAGAGCTTTTGGAAGGTGCAGGTTCGAGTCCCGTCGTTGGCATGTAATTTTTATTTTTTTGTGCAGCTGCTGGCAGTGTGTTCCCGCGTGCACGAACCATCACAACTGCATTGTGCGTGCCTGCCCATCGGCGCGATGTTTCGTGGTTTGATCATTCGGGCTGTTTCGCTGCGAGTTGCCCTCAGTTGTACTTTATTTGCACTGTGTGTGAAGGGGCCTTAATATGGAACTATGCTTCCTATCCTTTTTATTTCATTTATTCACATTAACATCGGAACAGGTCTCACTCTCACTACATCTAAATTCTGGGTCTGTCAGTAAAGCTCAGGGCAAGTTCTCTCTGCTTCTCTTGATTTACTGCAGGTGAATTAATGCCTCTCCCCCTTGAACTGCCACCTTATCATGGTGGGGGAGTTTGCGTACCCAGATGATCCTAGGAGCTATGTTGTCAGGGGCTTTGTGCCCCTGGTAGGGTCTCCTAAGGCAAACAGGTCCGAGGTGATGGGTCAGACTAAGGGGAGTTCAGAAGCTCCCATGACCAGTACAAAATCAAGGGCCGAGACGTTGGCCGGTATGGCAGAGCCAGGGCCCACCCTGGAGCCAGGCCTGGGGTTGGGGCTCGCACGCGAGCACCTGGTGGCCAGGCCTTAGCCCATGGGGCCCAGCCGGGCTCAGCCCAAAAGAGCGACGTGGGCCCGCCCTCCTGTGGGTTCACCACCTGTTGAGGGGGCCACGGGGGTCAGGTGCAGAGAGGATTGGGTGGCAGTCGAGGACAGGTGGCCCGGCCCGCGCTCACAGCCCCTGGCTGTTGGGATGTGGAACATCACCTCGCTGGGGGGTAAGGAGCCTGAGCTTGTGCGGGAGGTTGAGGCATACCGACTACAGATAGTCGGGCTCGCCTCCACGCACAGCTTGGGTTCTGGTACCCAACTCCTTGAGAGGGGCTGGACGCTCCACTTTTCTGGTGTTGCCCACGGAGAGAGGTGGAGAGCTGAAGTAGCACTGCTTATTGCTCCCCAGCTCAAACATCATGTGTTGGAGTTCCACCCGGTGAATGAGAGGGTCCTGTCCCTCTCTCAAGGGAAGACCCAGGACACGCTGGAGGGACTACGTCTCTCGGCTGGCTTGGGAACGCCTCGGGGTTGCCCCGCCAAGATCGTCCTGTGCAGTGAGCTGTCCACTGGCACAAGAGAAACAATGCAAGGACTGTTGGAAGAAATCCCTCAGTGCTCATCACATCAACCATTGGCAATGGTTAACCCTAGGTGCAAACTGCGATGCCTGCTGTCACACCATCAACCATGCTGTCTCTTGCTTCAAAGACCCCCACAAAGCCACCCTGAAGGACAAAAGACCCAGGAGGAAGAACACAGACGCTGCAACGTCAACTCCTGACCAGACCTTCATCAACGGCTGCTGCAACTGGTTTTGTTTTTCCCAAATTGGGCCTATCAGCAATGAGCACACCTGCAGTCGACATGGACCACCACCTCCATAATCTTTGAACTAGTGTTCCAGGTTATAGAAGCATTGAATAAACTAACTGAAGTGGGCCACCACCTCCATAAGCTTCATTTGTGAAGTAATGCCATGATGATGACGTTATTAATTTGAAGAGAAGAACCTATGTAGATGAGGTGCATTCTTTCTTGATGCAGTTCCACTGTTCTACCACTTGATGGTGTGTACGCATGGTCAGAGCTGCGTGTATATTTACATACCTTTTCAAATTTAAGTACATGTTGACCAATTCCATACTTTGGATAGAAATGTTCATATGCACAGTTTTAAGCACAAATCTCTGCTTTAAAAAAAAAAAAAAAACAACTGAATGGGAAAGTGTGTTTTTCTGTACCTATTGGCCCTCCATATGGAGCAGCAGCCACCAGGCAGTCTTTGAGGCCATCCCGTAAACTCCAGCACATCTGATACAGTTCTGTTTTCCTGCAAAGACATTTAACCAAAAAGAACATTCCATTTGATTAATATAATAATGAGTTTTTCTGGAACAAATACATTTATACAAACAATATATTTATATTAAAACAAATACAGGGTGTCCAAAAATAAGTGCCACAAAATCATTTGACTTTAATTCTGCAACAGCTAATCTGAATTATGTTTGTTTTTTCAGACATTAAGATATACGAGGTCTGTGAGAAAAGTATCCGTCCTTTTTATCTTTTTCAAAAACTATATGGATTTGAATCACGTGCGCTTGCATCAGACAAGCTTGAATCTTCGTGCGCATGCGTGAGTTTTTTCACGCCTGTCGGTTGCGTCATTCGCCTGTGGGCAGGCTTTGTGTGAGCACTGGTCCACCTCCCTCGTCGGATTTTTATTGTCAGTGAAATGGCGGAGCGACTGCCGCTTTGCTCCATGAATTTTTTTCAGAAGCTGTTAGAGACAGTCAGATGGAAACCATTCGAAAGATTCAGATGGATTTCGGTGAAGATTCTGTCGGTATCACACGGATTAAGGACCATTAAAACTGGATTAAAAACGGCCCACGGCGGCAGAGGGCGCACTGCGCCCAGAGCGGCCATCGACAGGCTGGAACGAGCAGATCACTAACAAATTTAAGGCTCTGTTGATGCAGGATGTCATGTGACTAGCAGAAAAGTTTCAGAAGAGGTCGGGATCAGCACATTCCACTGTTAAAGGAGATTTTGTCATGAAAGACGTGCGGACGGATTCGCGCGTCGGGATGCAGCCGCTCACAGCCGCTGGACAAACAACACCTCCGTGTTGGAAATCTCACAGGACAAGTTGGAACATGCCCAGCTGTTAAACAATTTCTCAGATACTCACTCGACTGAAAAGCCATCAAAAGCCGTCTGAATCTTCTGAATGGTTTCCAACACGGAGGTGTTTTTTTTTTTTTTGCGCGTCCTGAGCTGCTCCATGCCGACGCGCGAAATCCTCCGCACATCTTTCATTACAAAATCTCCTGTAACGTGTCTCCTGGAATTTTCCACAAAAATGCTATGTCCAGCTCTCTTGCCATTTCTGTGGTAGTCACACAATGTCCCGGATCAACACAGCGTTCAGTTTAGAAATGATCTGGTCGTTCCAGGCTGTCGATGGCCGCTCGGTGCGCTGCGCGCCCTCCGCCGCTGTGGGCCGTCTTTAAAAAGGTTTTAACACTCCTTAATCCGTTTGACGCCGACAGAATCTTCACCGAAATCCAAATGAATCTTTCGAATGGTTTCCATCTGGCTGTCTCTATCAGTTTCTGAAAAAAAAAATTCATGGAGCAAAGCGGCAGTCTCTCAGCCATTTCACTAACAAAAATCCGACGAGGGGGGTGGACCAGTGCTCACTCAAAGCCTGCCCACAGGCGAATGACGCAACCGACAGGCGTGAAAAAAACTCACGCATGTGCACGAAGGTTCAAGCTTGTCTGAGGCAAGCGCACATGATTCAAATCCATATGGTTTTTGAAAAAAATAAAAAGGTTGGATAGTTTTCTCAGACCTCGTATGTGAGGAATTTCTTCTGATGTAGTTTGAGACCGACCTAATGAGGATGCCGCTTACAATCGAGCAAAAAAGGAAAATGGTAGAATTCTACTTTGAGACAACATTTTTGACTGTTTACAAACAGTTGCCCCAAGGCACTTTATATTGTAAGGCAAAGCCATACAATAATTACAGAAAACCCCAAACGGTCAAAACGACCCCCTATGAGCAAGCACTTGGCGACAGTGGGAAGGAAAAACTCCCTTTTAACAGGAAGAAATCTCCAGCAGAATCAGGCTCAGGGAGGAGCAGTCTTCTGCTGGGACTGGTTGGGGCTGAGGGAGAGAACCAGGAAAAAGACATGCTGTGGAGGGGAGCAGAGATCAATCACTAATGATTAAATGCAGAGTGGTGCATACAGAGCAAAAAGAGAAAGAAACACTCAGTGCATCATGGGAACCCCCCAGCAGTCTAAGTCTATAGCAGCATAACTAAGGGATGGTTCAGGGTAACCTGATCCCAGCCCTAACTATAAGCTTTAGCAAAAAGGAAAGTTTTAAGCCTAATCTTAAAAGTAGAGAGGGTGTCTGTCTCCCTGATCTGAATTGGGAGCTGGTTCCACAGGAGAGGAGCCTGAAAGCTGAAGGCTCTGCCTCCCATTCTACTCTTACAAACCCTAGGAACTACAAGTAAGCCTGCAGTCTGAGAGCGAAGCGCTCTATTTGGGTGATATGGTACTATGAGGTCCCTAAGATAAGATGGGACCTGATTATTCAAAACCTTATAAGTAAGAAGAAGAATTTTAAATTCTATTCTAGAATTAACAGGAAGCCAATGAAGAGAGGCCAATATGGGTGAGATACGCTCTCTCCTTCTAGTCCCTGTCAGTACTCTAGCTGCAGCATTTTGAATTAACTGAAGGCTTTTCAGGGAACTTTTAGGACAACCTGATAATAATAAATTACAATAGTCCAGCCTAGAGGAAATAAATGCATGAATTAGTTTTTCAGCATCACTCTGAGACAAGACCTTTCTAATTTTAGCGATATTGCGCAAATGTAAAAAAGCAGTCCAACATATTTGCTTAATATGCGCATTGAAGGACATATCCTGATCAAAAATGACGCCAAGATTTCTCACAGTATTACTAGAGGTCAGGGTAATGCCATCCAGAGTAAGGATCTGGTTAGACACCATGTTTCTAAGATTTGTGGGGCCAAGTACAACTACACACACACACACACACACATACATAAATTCATATACATATCCACACAGCCATCCGTTTAGAAATGATGTGGTGGTTTCTGCCTCTCGATGGCGGCTCGGAGTGCGACGCGCCGTGCGCCATTGTGGGCCACCCTTAAAGCTGTAGTAACACTCATTCTCTGTGAAGCCCGTAAAATTTTCACCGAAACCCAGATAAATTTTTCGAGTAGTTTCCAGCTGCCTGTCTGACAGTTTCTGAAAAAAGTCTGATGGAAAAAAAGCCCAAATCATTCCACCATTTCCTCGCAACGACGAGAGGGGTGGACCAATGCTCACTCAAAGCCTGCCCAAAGGCGAATGACGCAACTGACAGGCGTGAAAAAAACTCACGCATGCGCATGTAGGTTCAAGCTTGGCTGACGTAAAAACATATGAATCAAATCCATATAGTTTTTAAAAAAAAATAAAAAGGTCGGATACTTTTCTAACAGACCTCGTGTGTGTGTGTGTGTGTACACACACACACACACACACACACACACGAGGTCTGTTAGAAAAGTAACAGACCTTTTTATTTTTTTCAAAAACCATAAGGATTTGAATCATGTGTGATTGCATCAGCCAAGCTTGAACCTTCGTGCGCATGCGTGAGTTTTTTTCACGCGTCAGTTGCGTCATTCGCCTGTGAGCAGTGGTCCACCCCTCTCGATGGAATTTTATTGCGAATAAATGAACGATTTGGAGCTTTGCTGCATCAATTTTTTCCAGAAACTGTGAGAGACCTCCAGGTGGACATCATTTGGAAAATTCAGATGGCTTTCAGTGACCATTTTATGGGGATTACACAGATTAAGGAGTGCTCCAGCCGGTTTAAAGACCGCCCACAGCTGCTGAGAGCGCGCACCGCGCTCTGAGCTCCGATCGACAGGCTCAAACCCCGCTGAAACATCCAGATCATTTCCAACGTGAAGGCTTTGTTGATCCGGGACGTCGTCTGACTTACACAAAAATGGCAGAAGGAATTCCTCCGCTCCTCTTTCCATGACAAAAACTCCTGTAACAGTGGAATGTGCCGTTCACTTCCAAACTGGACGCTGTTTTGATCCGGGACGTCGTCTGACTTCCACAGGAATTGCGGAAGACGTGGACATCAGCACTTTTTCGGCACATCGAGACAGACATGCTGAGGAATTCCGCGCGTCGGAACGGAGCCGCATGGCGCAAAGCAACGCCGTGATGAAGCCTCACAGGACATGTTCTGGCATGTCCAGCTCATCCACAATTTCTCGGATAGTCACACGACTGAAAAGCCCCGAAAGCCATCTGAAAGCCGTCCTGTGAGAGCAACACGGAGGTGGTTTTGTGCCGCGCCATAAGCGGCACGGTGGCGCATTCCTCTGCTCCTCTTTCCATGGAAAAAAACTCCTGTAACAGTGGAATGTGCTGAAAAAGTGCTGATGTCCACATCTTCTGCCATTTTTGTGTAAGTCAGATGAAGTCCCGGATCAACAAAGTCTTCACTTTGGAAATGATCTGGTTGTTCCAGCGGGGTGTCAGCCTGTCGATGGGGGCTGGGAGCGCGCTGCGCTCTCAGGAGTTGTGGGCCGTGCTTAAAGTGGCAGTAACACCCCGTAATTTGTTTAATCCCCATAAAATCGTCCCTGAAAGCCATATTAATTTTCCGAACGGTGTCCACCTGGAGGTCTCTCAGTTTTTGGAAAATAATTGATGCAGCAAAGCTCCAAATCGTTCAGAAATTTATTCGCAATAAAAATCCGATGAGAGGGGTGGACCACTGCTCACAGGTAAATGACGCAACCGACAGGCGTGAAAAAACTCACGCATGCGCACGAAGGTTCAAGCTTGGCTGATGCAATCACGTGATTCAAATCCATATGGTTTTTGCAAAAAATAAAAAGGTCGGATACTTTTCTAACAAACCTCGTATACACATATATATATACACACATATATATACACACATATCAATCAATCAATTCAATCAATTTTTTTTTATATAGCGCCAAATCACAACAAACAGTTGCCCCAAGGCGCTTTATATTGTAAGGCAAGGCCATACAATAATGATGTAAAACCCCAACGGTCAAAACGACCCCCTGTGAGCAAGCACTTGGCTACAGTGGGAAGGAAAAACTCCCTTTTAACAGGAAGAAACCTCCAGCAGAACCAGGCTCAGGGAGGGGCAGTCTTCTGCTGGGACTGGTTGGAGCTGAGGGAGAGAACCAGGAAAAAGATATGCTGTGGAGGGGAGCAGAGATCGATCACTAATGATTAAATGCAGAGTGGTGCATACAGAGCAAAAAGAGAAAGAAACAGTGCATCATGGGAACCCCCCAGCAGTCTACGTCTATAGCAGCATAACTAAGGGATGGTTCAGGGTCACCTGATCCAGCCCTAACTATAAGCTTTAGCAAAAAGGAAAGTTTTAAGCCTAATCTTAAAAGTAGAGAGGGTGTCTGTCTCCCTGATCTGAATTGGGAGCTGGTTCCACAGGAGAGGAGCCTGAAAGCTGAAGGCTCTGCCTCCCATTCTACTCTTACAAACCCTAGGAACTACAAGTAAGCCTGCAGTCTGAGAGCGAAGCGCTCTATTGGGGTGATATGGTACTACGAGGTCCCTAAGATAAGATGGGACCTGATTATTCAAAACCTTATAAGTAAGAAGAAGAATTTTAAATTCTATTCTAGAATTAACAGGAAGCCAATGAAGAGAGGCCAATATGGGTGAGATATGCTCTCTCCTTCTAGTCCCCGTCAGCACTCTAGCTGCAGCATTTTGAATTAACTGAAGGCTTTTTAGGGAACTTTTAGGACAACCTGATAATAATGAATTACAATAGTCCAGCCTAGAGGAAATAAATGCATGAATTAGTTTTTCAGCATCACTCTGAGACAAGACCTTTCTGATTTTAGAGATATTGCGTAAATGCAAAAAAGCAGTCCTACATATTTGTTTAATATGCGCTTTGAATGACATATCCTGATCAAAAATGACTCCAAGATTTCTCACAGTATTACTAGAGGTCAGGGTAATGCCATCCAGAGTAAGGATCTGGTTAGACACCATGTTTCTAAGATTTGTGGGGCCAAGTACAATAACTTCAGTTTTATCTGAGTTTAAAAGCAGGAAATTAGAGGTCATCCATGTCTTTATGTCTGTAAGACAATCCTGCAGTTTAGCTAATTGGTGTGTGTCCTCTGGCTTCATGGATAGATAAAGCTGGGTATCATCTGCGTAACAATGAAAATTTAAGCAATACCGTCTAATAATACTGCCTAAGGGAAGCATATATAAAGTGAATAAAATTGGTCCTAGCACAGAACCTTGTGGAACTCCATAATTAACTTTAGTCTGTGAAGAAGATTCCCCATTTACATGAACAAATTGTAATCTATTAGACAAATATGATTCAAACCACCGCAGCGCAGTGCCTTTAATACCTATGGCATGCTCTAATCTCTGTAATAAAATTTTATGGTCAACAGTATCAAAAGCAGCACTGAGGTCTAACAGAACAAGCACAGAGATGAGTCCACTGTCCGAGGCCATAAGAAGATCATTTGTAACCTTCACTAATGCTGTTTCTGTACTATGATGAATTCTAAAACCTGACTGAAACTCTTCAAATAGACCATTCCTCTGCAGATGATCAGTTAGCTGTTTTACAACTACCCTTTCAAGAATTTCTGAGAGAAAAGGAAGGTTGGAGATTGGCCTATAATTAGCTAAGATAGCTGGGTCAAGTGATGGCTTTTTAAGTAATGGTTTAATTACTGCCACCTTAAAAGCCTGTGGTACATAGCCAACTAACAAAGATAGATTGATCATATTTAAGATCGAAGCATTAAATAATGGTAGGGCTTCCTTGAGCAGCCTGGTAGGAATGGGGTCTAATAAACATGTTGATGGTTTGGATGAAGTAACTAATGAAAATAACTCAGACAGAACAATCGGAGAGAAAGAGTCTAACCAAATACCGGCATCACTGAAAGCAGCCAAAGATAACGATACGTCTTTGGGATGGTTATGAGTAATTTTTTCTCTAATAGTTAAAATTTTGTTAGCAAAGAAAGTCATGAACTCATTACTAGTTAAAGATAATGGAATACTCAGCTCAATAGAGCTCTGACTCTTTGTCAGCCTGGCTACAGTGCTGAAAAGAAACCTGGGGTTCTTATTTTCTTCAATTAGTGATGAGTAGAAAGATGTCCTAGCTTTACGGAGGGCTTTTTTATAGAGCAACAGACTCTTTTTCCAGGCTAAGTGAAGATCTTCTAAATTAGTGAGACGCCATTTCCTCTCCAACTTACGGGTTATCTGCTTTAAGCTACGAGTTTGAGAGTTATACCATGGAGTCAGACACTTCTGATTTAAAGCTCTCTTTTTCAGAGGAGCTACAGCATCCAAAGTTGTCTTCAATGAGGATGTAAAACTATTGACGAGATACTCTATCTCCCTTACAGAGTTTAGGTAGCTACTCTGCACTGTGTTGTTATATGGCATTAGAGAACATAAAGAAGGAATCATATCCTTAAACCTAGTTACAGCGCTTTCTGAAAGACTTCTAGTGTAATGAAACTTATTCCCTACTGCTGGGTAGTCCATCAGAGTAAATGTAAATGTTATTAAAAAATGATCAGACAGAAGGGAGTTTTCAGGGAATACTGTTAAGTCTTCTATTTCCATACCATAAGTCAGAACAAGATCTAAGATATGATTAAAGTGGTGGGTGGACTCATTTACTTTTTGAGCAAAGCCAATAGAGTCTAATAATAGATTAAATGCAGTGTTGAGGCTGTCATTCTCAGCATCTGTGTGGATGTTAAAATCGCCCACTATAATTATCTTATCTGAGCTAAGCACTAAGTCAGACAAAAGGTCTGAAAATTCACAGAGAAACTCACAGTAACGACCAGGTGGACGATAGATAATAAATAAAACTGGTTTTTGGGACTTCCAATTTGGATGGACAAGACTAAGAGACAAGCTTTCAAATGAATTAAAGCTCTGTCTGGGTTTTTGATTAATTAATAAGCTGGAATGGAAGATTGCTGCTAATCCACCGCCCCGGCCCGTGCTACGAGCATTCTGACAGTTAGTGTGACTCGGGGGTGTTGACTCATTTAAACTAACATATTCATCCTGCTGTAACCAGGTTTCTGTTAGGCAGAATAAATCAATATGTTGATCAATTATTATATCATTTACCAACAGGGACTTAGAAGAGAGAGACCTAATGTTTAATAGACCACATTTAACTGTTTTAGTCTGTGGTGCAGTTGAAGGTGCTATATTATTTTTTCTTTTTGAATTTTTATGCTTAAATAGATTTTTGCTGGTTATTGGTAGTCTGGGAGCAGGCACCGTCTCTACGGGGATGGGGTAATGAGGGGATGGCAGGGGGAGAGAAGCTGCAGAGAGGTGTGTAAGACTACAACTCTGCTTCCTGGTCCCAACCCTGGATAGTCACGGTTTGGAGGATTTAAGAAAATTAGCCAGATTTCTAGAAATGAGAGCTGCTCCATCCAAAGTGGGATGGATGCCGTCTCTCCTAACAAGACCAGGTTTTCCCCAGAAGCTTTGCCAATTATCTATGAAGCCCACCTCATTTTTTGGACACCACTCAGACAGACAGCAATTCAAGGAGAACATGCGGCTAAACATGTCACTCCCGGTCTGATTGGGGAGGGGCCCAGAGAAAACTACAGAGTCCGACATTGTTTTTGCAAAGTTACACACCGATTTAATGTTAATTTTAGTGACCTCCGATTGGCGTAACCGGGTGTCATTACTGCCGACGTGAATTACAATCTTACCAAATTTACGCTTAGCCTTAACCAGCAGTTTCAAATTTCCTTCAATGTCGCCTGCTCTGGCCCCCGGAAGACAATTGACTATGGTTGCTGGTGTCGCTAACTTCACATTTCTCAAAACAGAGTCGCCAATAACCAGAGTTTGATCCTCGGCGGGTGTGTCGTCGAGTGGGGAAAAACGGTTAGAAATGTGAACGGGTTGGCGGTGTACACGGGGCTTCTGTTTAGGGCTACGCTTCCTCCTCACAGTCACCCAGTCAGCCTGCTTTCCCGGCTGCTCGGGATCTGCCAGGGGGGAACTAACGGCGGCTAAGCTACCTTGGTCCGCACCGACTACAGGGGCCTGGCTAGCTGTAGAATTTTCCACGGTGCGGAGCCGAGTCTCCAATTCGCCCAGCCTGGCCTCCAAAGCTACGAATAAGCTACACTTATTACAAGTACCATTACTGCTAAAGGAGGCCGAGGAATAACTAAACATTTCACACCCAGAGCAGAAAAGTGCGGGAGAGACAGGAGAAGCCGCCATGCTAAATCGGCTAAGAGCTAGTAGCTACGCTAAGCTAGCGGATTCCTAAAACACGCAAAGTGAATAATGTGTAAATAATTTAGAGGTGATTCAGCAGAATGAGTGCTTTAGTTAAGGCACGTAAAGATTACACTGGGAAACAAATCGTAATCTAGATAACTAGATCAATCTAACTGCGCAGATTAAACAGCTAACAGATACAGAAAAACACCGCTGTGCTCCGGAACAGGAAGTGATACAATACCGCAGTGAGAGCCAACCACCAGTAGAGGCAAGCAAGAGCTTGCCTCTACATATATACACACACACACACACATATACACACACATATATATATATATATATATATATACACACACACACACACACACACACACACACACACACACACACACACACACACACACACACACACACACACAGAGATTTCTTTGAAATGTAAGGTGCAATACAAATAAAATGTATTATTATTATACATACATATACACACACACACACACACACACACACACACACACACACACACTAGAGGTGCACCGATCAGGATTTGTTTTTAGGCCGATCACTGAAATTCTGATCTGCCAATACCGATCAAGTACATATTTGGATCATGCCCAAAATAAGAATATAGGTCTAATGTATAGGACTATTTTTGCATTAAAACATAATGATGAAAACAAAAAACATGCATTCAAATAAAGACACTAGAATAAACTGCCAACTTTTGTTTTATTACACTGACTTTGTTCTACCAGCAAGCTTTTTTTTTTTCCATGTTTCATGTTGCTCAGGGTACAGCCTACAGAGAATACATTGAGAATGTAAAATACAGCCCTCATTCTATGGGGTTAAAATTGTCTCATTAATATTTGTAAATGCACACAGGGTGATCTACAAATAATCATTGATTTGCAAATGTGTTCAGATATCCACAAATGCAAATTTCATATTTGTAACTTGTAAATTGGTCTTTGCAAATAATGTTGTATTTGCAAATATAAAACTTAATTTGTAAAAAAATAAAAAATTACATTTGTAAAACTGCAAATTGTATTTGTGAATTGAGTTTCAGTATTTGTGGATCACCAATTACATGGATTCATCGCTTTCCTCTGTGACGTAATTTTGAGACATGCTTTTCGCGAAATCCACAGATCCACAAACAAATGTCTACTGATTCACAAATACACACTCACGCACACTGGATATCCACTAGATGGCAGTGTGGTTCCATTCATTACACAGCAGTCTATTTAGATCTCTCATTTTGACTTCTGATATGAGCTGGACGGACATGGACTATATTAGATGATGGCGACTGCTCTCCTTGTCCGTCCAGCTCATATCAGAAGTCAAAATGAGTTTGTGTCACAGAGGAAAGTGTGTCATGACAGGACCAAGCGCTCCCTGCGCTACTGCCTGCACTGTTGTGATCGGTCCATTTTGCCGATCACCAATCAAGGCGTGATCGGCCGATAATGATCGGTGCACCTCTAATTAATTAATCAATCCATCCGGATATGTGTGTGTGTGTGTGTGTGTGTATATATACATATATACACACACGCACACACACACACACACACACACAAAAAAGGCAAAAAGTTATAATAATAAATAACACCAAAACATTTGAACCACAGCATAAAAATTCAGTCTCTAATTATAAAATTAAGTCAACTGTGTGTGTATGTGTGTGATTCTCTCTTTTTCCCCCAACTCAGGGTCACCACAGGAGATCAGAAGTGGATCTGCTTTGTTTTACTCTGGAAGTCCTTGACGCAACTCCAGGTTACATAGAGAATGGGCAGAGGTGGCTTTGAACCAGGAACCTTCTGTTCTTGAACCAAGCACACAAACCGCTTGGACACCACCTCTTCAAAATAAAAATAGCAATTTAAAAAAAAAAAACAATTCATTACATTAAAAATTCAGAAAGCCAGTGACAGACAAGAATAAAACAATTCAATTTATTTCATTTATATAGTGCCAAATCACAACAAAGCTGCCTCAAGATGCTTCACACAAGTAAGGTCTAACCTTACTAACCCCAGAGCAAGAAGACAGGTGACAGTGGTACGAAAAAACCCCTCTGAGGAAGAAAACTCAAGCAGACCAGATTCAAAGGGGTGACCCTCTGCTTGGGCCATACTACAGACAAATTATAGAGCAATTCACAAAACAAATATACAGGAAGTGCTGTTGGTCCACAGGAAAGGAAGGTCTCCAGCACAAATACCACTCCCATCTCTGGATGGAGCTGCACCATCAACAGAGAGAACTAGAGACATTCATCACAAAATGCCCCACATGCAGTATTATTTTCCATGCAAAGTTCAGTAATATGTACTTGTATGGGGTGGGTATGTAGTTGAAGCCTTATGTGTTTGATGTAAACTGGGATATACAATGAAAAAATTGGAGACTGGCATAATATTTATTTAGAGGATGTGACAAACAGTGACCATAAAAAGTCGGTCACGGTCACCAGCCTTCAAAACAAATGCAACCACTGGTGACCTTGAAACGGCGGTCAAGGTCACCGGCCTCCGAACCCATGCAAAGTACTCCTCCAAGGCTTGTACCCACCAAGTATGAAGTTTCTATGAGCAAAAGGTGCCGAGCTACGTTGTGACAAAGGATTTGACAGCTGTGACCATTGGTGACCTTGAGAAGTAGGTCAAGGTCACTGGCCTTCAAACCCATGCGAACTATTCCTCCAAGGCATGTACCAACCAAATATGACGTTTCTGTGAGCAATAGGTGCCGGGCTACTTTGCGGCAAAGGATTTGACAATTGTGACCATTCGTGACCATGAAAAGTAGATCAAGGTCACCGGCCTTCGAACACACGTGAAATACTCCTCCAAATCATGTACCCACCAAATATGAAGTTTCTGCAAGCAATAGGTGCCTTGCGGCGCAAGCGCCGCGCAGGGCATAAAAACAGAATCACAATCTTGTACGAGGTCTGTGAGAAAACTATCCAACCTTTTAATTTTTTTCAAAAACTATATGCATCAGACAAGCTTGAACCTTCGTGCGCATGCGTGAGTTTTTTCACGCCTGTCGGTTGCGTCATTCGCCTGTGGGCAAGCTTTGAGTGAGTGCTGGTCCACCACCCTCGTCGAATTTTTATTGTTTAGGAATGGCGGAGCAACTGCCGCTTTGTTCCATGAAAATTTGTTCAGAAACTCTGCCAGACAGCCAGATGGAAACCATTTGGAAGATTCAGATGGCTTCGGTATCACATGGATTAAGGACCATTAAAACTGGATTAAAAACGTCCCACGGCGGCGGAGGGCGCACCGCGCCCCGAGCGGACATCGACAGGCTGGAATGAGCAGATCACTTCCAAATTTAAGGCTCTGTTGATGCAGGACGTCGTGTGAATAGCAGAGAAGTTTCAGAAGAGGTCGGGATCAGCACTTTATCGGCACATTCCACTGTTAAATGTAATGAAAGACATGCGGACGGATTCGCGCGTCGGGACGCAGCGGCTCATGGTGCGGGACAAACAACACCTCCGTGTTGGAAACCATTCGTAAGATTCAGACGGCTTTCGGTGGCTTTTCAGTCGAGTGAGTATCTGAGAAATTGTTTAACAGCTGGGCATGTTCCAACTTGTCCTGTGAGACTTCCAACACGGAGGTGTTGTTTGTCCAGCGGCTGTGAGCGGTTGCATCCCGACGCGCGAATCTGTCAGCACATCTTTCATGACAAAATCTCCTTTAACAGTGGAATGTGCCGATCAAGTGCTGATCCCGACCTCTTCTGAAACTTCTCTGCTAGTCACACGACGTCCTGCATCAACAGAGCCTTAAATTTGGAAGTGATCTGCTTGTTCCAGCCTGTCGATGGCCGCTCCCCGATGATGGTGCGCCCTCCGCCGCCGTGGGCCATTTTTAATGGTCCTTAACCCATGTGATACCGATAGAATCTTCACCGAAAGCCATCTGAATCTTCCAAATGGTTTCCATCTGGCTGTCTAGCAGAGTTTCTGAAAAAAATTTCATGGAACAAAGCGGCAGTCGCTCCGCCATTCCAAAACAATAAAAATCCGACGAGGCGGGTGGACCAGTGCTCACTCAAAGCCTGCCCACAGGCAAATGACGCAACCGACAGGCGTGAAAAAACTTACGCATGCGCACGAAGGTTGAAGCTTGTCTGATGCAAACACACGTGATTCAAATCCATATAGTTTTTGAAAAAAAATTAAAAAGGTCGGATACTTTTCTAACAGACCTCGTATATTCATTTTGTGAATTGTTCTGTAATTTATGTTTGTAGCATGGCCCAAGAAGAGGATCACCCCTTTGAGTCTGGTCTGCTTGAGGTTTCTTCCTCAGAGGGAGTTTTTCCTTAACACTGTTGCTCTGGGGGTTAGTAAGGTTAGACCTTACTCAACCTGCCCTTAAGAGAGTAGTCCGCTCTGCGGAGAGGACTATCAAAACTGCGCTGCCTGACCTGCATGACATTTACTCTAAAAGATGCAGGTCAAGGGCAGAGAAGATCCTCAGCCTGCCCCATCACCCTGGACATTCCCTCCTCTCTCGGTTGCCATTTAGTTGTCGGTTCCGTTGCTTGAGAACCAATACCAAGAGGATGAGGAAAAGCTTCTTCCCCCAGGCCATTCGTTTACTGAATTTAAAATAGGGAATTTCAGTTTTTCTTGTATATTTAACACCCTATTACATTTTGCATAACCCCCCCTGACAACCCATCTGCATATTTGTACATTTGTAAATAATATTTTAAGTACGTGTACACACACACACACACACACACACGCACGCACGCACACACACACGCACGCACGCACGCACGCACACACGTATACACACACGCGTACACGTATACGCACGCACACACGCACGCACGCACACACGCACGTATACACACGCACGCACACACACGCACACACGCACGCACGCGCACGCACGCGCACACACGCACGCACGCGCACGCACGCGCACACGCGCACACACGTATGCGCACACGCACGCGCACACATGCGTATACGCGCGCACGCGCACCAAAAATAAACGCAACACTTTTGGTTTTGCTCCCATTTTGTATGAGATGAACTCAAAGATCTTAAACCTTTTCCACATACACAATATCACCATTTCCCTCAAATATTGTTCACAAACCAGTCTAAATCTGTGATAGTGAGCACTTCTCCTTTGCTGAGATAATCCATCCCACCTCACAGGTGTGCCATACCAAGATGCTGATTAGACACCATGATTAGTGCACAGGTGTGCCTTAGACTGCCCACAATAAAAGGCCACTCTGAAAGGTGCAGTTTTGTTTTATTGGGGGGGGATACCAGTCAGTATCTGGTGTGACCACCATTTGCCTCATGGAGTGCAACACATCTCCTTCGCATAGAGTTGATCAGGTTGTCAATTGTGGCCTGTGGAATGTTGGTCCACTCCTCTTCAATGGCTGTGCGAAGTTGCTGAATATTGGCAGGAACTGGTACACACTGACGTATACGCCGGTCCAGAGCATCCCAAACATGCTCAATGGGTGACATGTCCGGTGAGTATGCCGGCCATGCAAGAACTAGGACATTTTCAGCTTCCAAGAATTGTGTACAGATCCTTGCATCATGGGGCCGTGCATTATCCTGCTGCAACATGAGGTGATGTTCTTGGACGTATGGCACAACAATGGGCCTCAGGATCTCGTCACGGTATCTCTGTGCATTCAAAATGCCATCAATAAAATGCACCTGTGTTCTTCGTCCATAACAGATGCTTGCCCATACCATAACCCCACTACCACCATGGGCCACTCGATCCACAACATTGACATCAGAAAACCGCTCACTCACACGACGCCACACATGCTGTCTGCCATCTGCCCTGGACAGTGTGAACTGGGATTCATCCGTGAAGAGAACACCTCTCCAACGTGCCAAACGCCAGCGAATGTGAGCATTTGCCCACTCAAGTCGGTTACGACGACGAACTGGAGTCAGGTCGAGACCCCGATGAGGACGACGAGCATGCAGATGAGACGGTTTCTGACAGTTTGTGCAGAAATTCTTTGGTTACGCAAACCGATTGTTTCAGCAGCTGTCCGAGTGGCTGGTCTCAGACGATCTTGGAGGTGAACATGCTGGATGTGGAGGTCCTGGGCTGGTGTGGTTACACGTGGTCTGCGGTTGTGAGGCTGGTTGGATGTACTGCCAAATTCTCTGAAACACCTTTGGAGACGGCTTATGGTAGAGAAATGAACATTCAATACACGAGCAACAGTTCTGGTTGACATTCCTGCTGTCAGCATGCCAATTGCACGCTCCCTCAAATCTTGCGACATCTGTGGCATTGTGCTGTGTGATAAAACTGCACATTTCAGAGTGGCCTTTTATTGTGGGCAGTCTAAGGCACACCTGTGCACTAATCATGGTGTCTAATCAGCATCTTGATATGGCACACCTGTGAGGTGGGATGGATTATCTCAGCAAAGGAGAAGTGCTCACTATCACAGATTTAGACTGGTTTGTGAACAATATTTGAGGGAAATGGTGATATTGTGTATGTGGAAAAGGTTTAAGATCTTTGAGTTCATCTCATACAAAATGGGAACAAAACCAAAAGTGTTGAGTACACACACACACACACACACACACACACACACACACACACACACACACACACACACACACACACACACACACACACACACACACAGTGTCATAGAGGGTGAGGCGGGGTCCACCCAGGACACGACGCCAGTCTGTCACAGGGCCACACACACACCTACGGACAATTTTTAAAGATTCCAATCCAACTAACCCGCATGTCTTTGGATGTGGGAGGAAACCGGAGCACCCGGAGGGAACCCACGCAAACTCCACCATAAAATGTTATGTCAAACAATATATAATTCAGCAAACACATAAGTCTAAATATTTACCGGTAAAAAGCCTCTCCGAGCGGGTTCCAGCTAGCGGTGATAAAAGACATAATGATACAGTTCACTTTATTCAAAAAATAATAAAAAAGAAATCCACTAAGTTTGACTAATTTAGTCTCAGCTTAGTTTAGCATCCTGCTGCTACTACTTATTCTTCTTCTTCCTCTTCTTATTATTCTTCTTCTTCCTCCTCGTCTTGCAAAACATGGGTTTGGCCTGCAGCTTGAGGGTGTCATACCGCCACCTACTGGACTGGGGTCTGAGGTTCTGACCCCACAAGGGATCTCGCTCATTCATCCACTGTGTGTGTGTGTGTGTGTGTGTGTGTGTGTGTGTGTGTGTGTGTGTGTGTGTGTGTGTGTGTGTGTGTGTGTGTGTGTGTGTGTGTGTGTGTGTGTGTGCGTGCGTGTCCAGCTGATTTTTTCATCTAGTTCACACACTGCTGGGAAGAGATGGTAGTGTCAGGAATTGTCTCTTGGAATTTCTGGGAATGTTGACAGCTCACACTGTGTTTCATGCTCACCACATGCATGTGACACATGACCTTTGCTGACTGGTGTGTCGTTCTTGCTGTCTGTTGCAATAAGTGTTTTGTTTTTTCACTGTTTGTGCTCTGATGACGTTGAGATCAACAGTTCCACTGTCTGAATTCTTTTGGCTGGTTACATGAACATGAACCCTGCTTGTCCTACAAAGTGACCTGTGACCTTAACAGATGACTGATGATGTGTCAATGTTATGCTGATTTCCTTGATATTTGTTTGTACTGTGAAACAGGGTCCATTCTGTGAAGCCACAGGTTGAAACTGATTTCAGTGTTATAAACAGAAGCTGAGTCACCCGAAGCACACAACAACCAAAGGTCAGGGCACTGACCTAGTTCCCAAAACCATCAAAGACCCTGTCTTTACCTTATACATCTGGGGGCGTGTCAATCTGGTGTGTAGCTTAAACAAAGTTGTGTAAAGCACAGGACACAGATGGATTTAGTCAGCTTTTCATCAGGCTGTTTTAGCTATAACAAAATAGACATCTGTTCATTTTCTCTACCCGCTTATTCTAATTAAGGGTCATGGGATGACTGGAGCCTATCCCAGCGATGACGGGGAGCAAGGCAGCGTTCACCCTGGACAGACAGACATGCATATTCACACCTATGGTCAGTTTGGAGTCCCCAGTTCACCAAACCTGCATGTCTGTGGAACTTTGAGGAAGCCGGAGCACCCAGAGGGAATGCACATGAACACGGGGAGAACATGCAACAAGGAATAAGTGGGAAGTGAACTCGTAACGTCAACAAAAAGCACAACCTGTTTATTTGATCCTATACAGAACTGTTTAAGGACCTGTGGTCCACTCTGTGCTGGAAATTATTAATCTTTCTTTAACTTCTGGATCTGTTCCTAAATGTTTCAAATCTGCAGTGATTAAACCATTACTTAAGAAACCTAATCTTGACCCTAGTGTATTGAAAAACTATCAGCCGATATCAAATCTATCATTTTGCTCTAAAATTCTGGAAAAAGTGGTTTCACGGCAGCTCATAGACTATCTTACTGAGAATAATCTCTTTGAGCCACTGCAGTCTGCTTTTAGGAAATATCACTCCACAGAGACGGCTCTCACTAAAGTGGTGAATGATCTTCTGCTTGTAATGGATTCGGACACCACTACGGTTCTGGTGCTGTTAGATCTCAGTGCTGCATTTGATACAGTGGATCATCATATTCTACTTGATAGGCTGAAAAATCATTTTGGGATTACTGGGAGTGCCCTTGCATGGCTGACAACATACTTGACCAGTCATTCTCACTGTGTTTTCAATCAATCAATTCAATCAATTTTTTTTTTTATATATAGCGCCAAATCACAACAAACAGTTGCCCCAAGGCGCTTTATATTGTAAGGCAAGGCCATGCAATAATTATGTAAAACCCCAACGGTTAAAACGACCCCCTGTGAGCAAGCACTTGGCTACAGTGGGAAGGAAAAACTCCCTTTTAACAGGAAGAAACCTCCAGCAGAACCAGGCTCAGGGAGGGGCAGTCTTCTGCTGGGACTGGTTGGGGCTGAGGGAGAGAACCAGGAAAAAGACATGCTGTGGAGGGGAGCAGAGATCAATCACTAATGATTAAATGCAGAGTGGTGCATACAGAGCAAAAAGAGAAAGAAACAGTGCATCATGGGAACCCCCCAGCAGTCTAAGTCTATAGCAGCATAACTAAGGGATGGTTCAGGGTCACCTGATCCAGCCCTAACTATAAGCTTTAGCAAAAAGGAAAGTTTTAAGCCTAATCTTAAAAGTAGAGAGGGTGTCTGTCTCCCTGATCTGAATTGGGAGCTGGTTCCACAGGAGAGGAGCCTGAAAGCTGAAGGCTCTGCCTCCCATTCTACTCTTACAAACCCTAGGAACTACAAGTAAGCCTGCAGTCTGAGAGCAAAGCGCTCTATTGGGGTGATATGGTACTACGAGGTCCCTAAGATAAGATGAGACCTGATTATTCAAAACCTTATAAGTAAGAAGAAGAATTTTAAATTCTATTCTAGAATTAACAGGAAGCCAATGAAGAGAGGCCAATATGGGTGAGATATGCTCTCTCCTAGTGTTTTGTACAGTAACACTACCTCTAACCTTAGTGACATCAGTGAGAAGTTGGATGTCGAGAAACTCCCTACTTTTAAACTCTGATAAGACTGAAATGATGGTTCTTGGTCCAGTGAGACATCGGCATCAATTTGACCAGTTAACACTCAGCCTCGGCTCATGTGTCATACATCATACTGACAAAGTGAGGAACCTTGGGGTGATTTTTGATCCTACGTTGTCCTTTGACCTCCACATTAGAAACATTATGAGGACTGCATAATATTATGAGGACGTTCTTCCACCTGCAAAATATAGCGAAGATTCATCCCATCCTGTCTATGGCTGATGCTGAGACCCTGATCCATACATCTCTTCTAGATTGGACTACTGCAATGTTCTATTTTCTGGTTTACCACAGTCCAGCATTAGGGCTCTCCAATTGGTTCAAAATGCTGCAGCCAGATGTTTGACATGAAGCAGAAAGTTCGACCACGTTACACCCATTTTGGTGTCTCTTCTCTGGCTTCCTGTCCCAGTGAGATCAGATTTTAAGGTTCTGCTACTAGTCTATAAGATTGTTCACGGACTGGCACCTCCCTACCTAGCTGACCTAATTAAACCTTACGTACCAGCCCAGGCTTTACGTTCTCAGGGTGCAGGACTACTTTGTGTCCCTAAGGTGAATAAGATGTCTGCGGGTCACAGAGTTTTTTCTTATCGTGCCCCTGTTCTGTGGAATGATCTCCCTGCATCAATAAAACAGTCAGATTCTGTGGAGACTTTCAAGTCCAGACTTAAGACGCACTTATTTTCCCTTTTGTATGGCTAGCATACTGGCACAGTTTTGTTTTACGCTTTTTACTTTTTAAATTCATTTTCAACTTTACCTAAATTCTGGGTCTTTTACTGAAGTTTTGGGCTAGTGGCCGGCGATCACCTTAGTATTTCCTGTTTTTCTTGTTGTTTAATGCTGACAAATTATATCTTTGTGATGCCTGATTCTGTTTTTCTCTGTTTAAGGTGCAGCTCCATCCACAAATGGGAGTTGTATTCGTGTTGGCGACCCTCCTGTCCTGTGCACCAACAGCATTTCTTGTATATTCGTCCATGAATTGTTCTGTAATTTATGTCTGTTTCATGGCCCAAGCAGAGGGTCACCCCTTTGAGTCTGCTTGAGGTTTCTTCCTCAGAGGGAGTTTTTCCTTACCACTGTTGCTCTGGGGGTTGGTAAGGTTAGACCTTACCTGTGTGAAGCGCCTTGAGGCAACTCTGTTGTGATTTGGCGCTATATAAAGGAAAATAAACTGAAATTGAATTGAAATTGAATTGTAAGTGATCCCATGACCTTTAGATATAGGAACAAGATGCTGAAGACAGAAACAGGGTGAGGACATACAGACACACTCATATACACACACACACACACACACACACACACACACACAAACATAT
>NC_047103.1:174965742-175011621 GCF_902500255.1 Thalassophryne amazonica
GGATGGATGGATGGTATTATGTCATTATAATGACATAATAACATGTCAATACCATGGATGGATGGTATTATGTCATGTCAATGAAACAGTTCTTGTAGGATTTTTGGGCTCACATTGATTTTCTTGCTGTTTTGGATTCAACAGACTGTCAGAAAATGATGGGGTTCATATTTTCAGACTGCTGCCCCCCTTTTTCTTCTTCTGCTGCTGTCTTGCTTGACACTTGGGGAAGTGTTTTGTCACTATGGGGAGGGAACCAGGGATTGGTACTGGCTCTGCTGTGATTGGTCATTTCTGAAGAGTGAGATTTGATTGACAGCCCTCCTCAGACATGGAAGTCTGCTGAAACGAAGGTGACAACAGAGTCTGGGCAGACGTTTGTTACCTGAAGGAACCGCTGCCCAGACGCTGAAGAAGAAGAAGAGGTTAACCCTGATCTTATTTCCAGAAGGACCCATGGCACGTGTCACTCCTCCCCAGCACTCCCACTGAATGTGCCAGTTGGGAGTGTGACTGATATCGGGAATCGAATCAGGAATTGTCTGGGCAGAGGTTTCTTACCTAAAGGAAGGAGTTTTTCTTTTCTTTTTTTTTTTTACCTCTGCCCAGATGCCGTTGTCTTCTTCAGGGAGGTGGAGGCATAATGGTTTGCACATGATTTAAGAAGTTTACTTTGTCATCTGATTGGTTAATAATCACATTATTCCCTTTTTTTGGTTTGGGTGTAGAAAGTCAGACTCTATTAATTACTTTGCTGAGTAGGCAATGTTAAAAAATAACCAAGTTAGATTACTAGTTACTTTATTAGTTACATTCAGCAGCTGCCGACATGTTGACCGCAGCGGCAAATGAAGTAACTGCATAAAGTAACTAATAAAGTAACCTTTCAAAGTAACTGTGGCAACACTGCAGAACCCAGAGCAGTTTCCCCTGAACTTGTCACAGGTTCAGAGGAAACTGTTTGTGCACATTGTGTTGTTCTGATTTATTCTGTTCTTTGAGCCTGAAGCAGGATTTTCTTTCCATGGAAAGTGGGAGAAAGACGTCGACACAAAGAGGGGAAGGAGAAGAGAGGGAGGTTTTCCTTCCAGATGACTTCACCCTCAAAACATGAGAGAGAGAGAGAGAGAGAGAGACTCACTGTAGAGTAAAAACAAGTCCCTGTCATCGCCATGGGAACAGGCTCCTCCTCTTTGGGTGTGGAAGAGCAAATATTTCAACCTCAGGCTGGAGGGGGGAGCCAGAGAGAGAGAGAGAGAGAGAGAGAGAGAGAGAGAGAGAGAGCGAAAGAGAGAGACAGAGAGAGAGAGAGAGAGAGAGAAAGAGAGAGAGACAGAGAGAGAGAGAGAGGGAGGGAGGGGTGAGACAGTGAGGGAGGGGTGGGAGCAGTTGTGAGCCACCGCTCAGCAAACAAGTTGCGGGTTGAAAACTTTTAGGTGTGTCTGGTTTGGAACACAGAGTTCCTGATGTGTGAGGACGGTGTGCAGGCAGACAGGATCATGGTCAGCACCGAGAGCCATCAGAGTCAGGACCTGATCGTCCCTCAGTCCAGTCTGGACCACAACCAGCCAGACAGTCCCGCCTTTCCTGAAGATCTGTCTCCGGGCTTCGACCCAGAAAAGATGAGCCAGGGTCCTGTGAACGCCATCACGGTCCTGACTTTACTGGACAAGCTGGTCAACATGCTGGACGCCGTGCAGGAGAACCAGCACAAGATGGAGGTTGGTGTCTGACATGTTTTACGAGAAAACCGCTTCAAAGTCCAGCTGTGAGGCCTGTCAGGGTTCACGTCTCCAACTAAGAAACGGCAGCTCAAAGGATCTAAAGCTGAACGATGTTGCTTCTATTTATTGCCAGAATATAAAGGTATTTGCTGCAAAAATAAGATGAATCGTTTCCCACAAATACTGAAGCATCAAGTCATCAGAGGGCGGATTCATTTTGGGGGGGGGGGTCTCCACACCCTACAATTCAACCGGACAAGTAAATACACATATTTCCTACCAATCAATCACAAACGCTTTGCTGATCAATATAGGTTTTAGATAATTCATCTTGGCTTCTTGGTTGCTGAGATATGTATATAAAAAAAGGGGGAGGGGAGGGTGGGACCATTGACCTTTGACCTTTAATGAAACAACTCCAAAATCTAATCAGATTCACACTGACAGATTCTTTATTGTCATTGTAACAGGTGGTGAGGCGTAAATATAAACCTGAGTAACCACACACACACTTAAATGGTCTTAAAAGACTGAAAAGAAAATTAAGATAAAATTTAACAGAATGAAATAGGTCCGTTAAAAAAACAAGTACTTAGCGACAAAACTGTGGATATTTCACAGTGGCAGTGGATATTACACACGCACACACACGCACACACACACACACACACACACACACACACACACACACACACACACACACACACACACACACACCAGTGGAAACAATACTCTGCTAAAACTGTCAGTGTGGAACTTTGCACAGAACTTAATTTGCATCTGTAGCCCCACCCACTCTGTCCATCAGGGTGGTCAATTTCAATTTTTAAATTTATTTTCATTTATATAGTGTCTATGTCTACGTTCTATCACTGTTGTCGCGGCTGTCCTGTTCTTTGCTGTGGTGTGTTGGGGCAATAGTGTCTCTGCCAGAAACTGCAAGAAGCTGGATAAGCTGGTTAAGAGGGTGCAGTCAGTGATCGGGGGATCACTGGACACTGTGGGGGCAGCTGCAGAGAGATGTAGGAGGCGGAAGGTGCAGGCAATCCTCAATAACAGACACCATCTGCATGAGACTCTGTCCATCCAGAGGAGTAACAGATCTGAGCACTTCCTGTCCATTCAGTGTAGGACAGAGCGCTTCAGGATCCTTCATTCCTGCTGCTATTCGAGCCCACAGTGACTATCGCTGATTTAGCTGTCTGTGTGTGTGTGTGTGTGGGGGGGGGGGGGGTTATGTTACGGTTTGTTTGTTTTTTTACTATTGTTATATATTTATTGTCTTTCTGTCTTTTAAAACCGGATTTGCTACTGTACGACAACTGAATTTCTCCATGAGGGGATTAATAAAGTATCTATCTATCTATCTATCTATCTATCTATCTATCTATCTATCTATCTATCTATCTATCTATCTATCTATCTATCTATCTATCTATCTATCTATCTATCTATCTATCTATCTATCTATCTATCTATCTATCTATCTATCTATCTATCTATCTATCTATCTATCTATCTATCACAACAGAGTTGCCTCAAAGCGCATCACACAGGTAAGGTCTAACCTTACCAACCCCCAGAGCAACAGTGGTAAGGAAAAACTCCCTCTGAGGAAGAAACCTCAAGCAGACCAGACTCAAAGGGGTGACCCTCTGCTTGGGCCATGATACAAACATAAATTACAGAACAATTCACAGAACAGTTATACAGGAAAAGGTGTTGGTGCACAGGACAGGAGGATTGCCAGCACAAATACAACTCCCATCTCTGGATGGAGCTGCACCTTAAACAGAGAGAAGAAAAAACAGAATCAGGCATCAGAAAGACAACAAATACAGTATAATTTGTCAGCATTAAACAACAAGAAAAACAGAGAAATACTAAGGTGATCACCGGCCACTAGCCCTAAACTTCACTAAAAGACCCAGAATTTAGGTAAAGTTGAGGCCGCGACACGCTCCAATTACTAATAAAATGAATTAAAAGAGTAAAAAGCATAAAACAAAACTGTACCAGTATGCTAGCCATATGAAAGGGAAAATAAGTGCATCTTAAGTCTGGACTTGAAAGTCTCCACAGAATCTGACTGTTTTATTGATGCAGAGAGATCATTCCACAGAACAGGGGCACGATAAGAGAAAACTCTGTGACCCACAGACTTCTTATTCACCTTAGGGACACAAAGTAGTCCTGCACCCTGAGAACGTAAAGCCCGGGCCGGTACGTAAGGTTTAATTAGGTCAGCTAAGTAGGGAGGTGCCAGTCTGTGAACAATCTTATAGACTAGTAGCAGAACCTTAAAATCTGATCTCACTGGGACAGGAAGCCAGTGAAGAGACGCCAAAATGGGCGTAATGTTTGTACTTTCTGCTTCATGTCAAAAGTCTGGCTGCAGCATTTTGAACCAATTGGAGAGCCCTAATGCTAGACTGCGGTAAAGCAGAAAATAGAACATTGCAGTAGTCCAACTGAGAAGAAATAAACACATGAATCAGGGTCTCAGCATCAGCCACAGACAGGATGGGATGAATCTTCACTATATTTCGCAGGTGGAAGAAAGCAGTCCTAGTAATATTTCTAATATGGAGGTCAAAGGACAACAAAGGATCAAAAATTACCCCAAGGTTCCTCACTTTGTCAGTGTGATCAGATGATCATGTTTGCAATCAATACAAGCAGAGCGTACAGGCAGATCCAGAAGTATTTTGACAGCATTTTAAGATGAGATGTTCTTGTTGGCTTTCAGCTTTAATTAAAAAACATTACATTTACCATTTAGAAATTCGACACTTTTATCCACAGTACCTCATAAAGCCCATAAATAACACTGGGATTGTTTTCTTTAGGACAGTCAGGACATGAACACATGAAGATTTTCTGTCAATCTTTAAGAAGTACAGACAGTGTGGTACTGTACTATACAGCACATCTAAGGGAGTGGACAGCAGGCTCGAGCGTGTGACAGGCGAGCTTTACAAAGATGAGCCATGTGAATACACGATTTTATAAATCCAGTGAAAAGAATGAATAGTTCTTCCTTTGCTCGTACACACAGTTTTAGTGGAGTTTTGGCTCAGGTCAGCTGGGGTCAGGTCAGTTCAAGTCTGGCAGCATGTGTTGTTGCTGCATTCACCACACTGTAGTACCACCCAGGCACACTGCTGATCACTATCCATCTATCTGCTGCAGCCAGGTGAAGCATCACTGTGCCCATGACCTTCTCCAGTCTGATGGCCTCAATGCTGAGGCACCTGTGTCCTGGATCATGTCCAGAGAAGCACACCACAAGGACTAAATGTGGTGTCTGATGTTCCCTCACAGTGTCAGTGATGCTCCTTATCTGAGTCTCACTAAGTAACAAAGTCATTTCAGCAGGACCCAAAAATCCTCCACAGAGTCCAGGTGCCTCATGTACAAAAACTTGCATCGATTTCCTACTGAAACATGACATACACCAAAACCCAGAAACTGGTGTAAGCATAGGAATATTCAGCTGTATCAAAGTGTGCATATGCATGGATCCAAGCATGTTCTGCTTTTGTACATCCCACTGAACATGGAATTGAGCGCACATGCACCCAAGACTGGCCACACCCATATTTAAATATGTAAATCCATGTAAATCGGCCCTTTGAGCTGGGATTCTCCATGTCGTCACAGCAGTCAGCATGAACACAGAAAAGAAATCACACGGCGTGAGCTACAGATGACTGGGAATTACGTGGAGACGTGCAGGTATAGTTTATTTACCCTGTCAGACTGCTCGCTCATCACTCCACCAACACCGCCTGGGTAAAAAATACAGAACCTGCCTCTTTCATACAGTATGAGGCGAGTGCCCCCCTGCTGGTCTCAGACACCACATGACCTTTGACCTCATGACACCAAAAACTCTTCTGAGATGTCTCTCAAAGGCAGAGGACCCAGAGACAGCAACGTCACTGCTGAGATCACTGAACGTCTCTCCAGCTTCAACACTTTGAAGACATACAGGGACACTTCTGATGGACAAGTCCAGGACGTCACTGGAAGTCGAGACGCTCTGATTCCTCTGTCAGCTTCTCAAGTGTGGCAATCAGAGAATCATTTGACAATCATCACAACATCAGTCACAAAGTCGAGGTCAGTAAACCTTTCCTCTCCACAGCTTGACCCAACAGCCAGTCCATGAACATACTCAACAGTGAAACTACCAGAACACACCCCTGAGGAACACTGGTTTTCATTGTGAAATATTCAGAGACTCCGCCCCCCTCTGCAGAACCCTGTACATGCTGGATATGATGTCCAGCACCTTGTTGGTATCCCTTGAATTCTCAGGATGTCCCAGAGGGCAGACTGAGGAACTGAATCAACAGCTTTGTGAGAATCCTCACATTTTCACGCCAAATCCATCACATGCTGACTTTAGGTCAGTGCCCGTTCACGTCACGTACTGATGTGCGGGGAAACCTCATTTCTCTCTGACAGACATCTGCTTCATTTCCACATCTTCAGGGAACATTCCTCAGTCTCTGGGTGATGGTCAGTATTTCCCCCTGTAGCGGCTTGTTCTGCATTGTGTTTGTGATTTTGACTCCTCCCACTCGCTCCCCTCGGGAAGAGAAGTCACGATCTCCTCCATGGGAGGTGGACTCTCTCACCAGAAGGCTAAAAGCATATGAGCTGTTGCAGGGGAAGTTTATGGACTGGTATTGTACAGCGACTCCTGCTGGCCTAAATGATGTTACTGGGCAACGCAACTTGTCATATACGAGGTCTGTTAGAAAAGTATCCGACCTTTTTATTTTTTTCAAAAACCATATGGATTTGAATCACGTGTGATTGCATCAGCCAAACTTGAACCTTCGTGTGCATGCGTGAGTTTTTTCACGCCTGTTGGTTGCGTCATTCGCCTGTGAGCAGGCTTTGAGTGAGGTGTGGTCCAGCCCTCTCTTCAGAATTTTATTGCGAATAAATGTCTGAACGATTTGAAGCTTTGCTGCATCAATTTTTTCCAGAAACTGTGAGAGACCTCCAGGTGGACACCATTCAGAAGATTCAGATGGCTTTCAGGGACGATTTTATGGGGATTACACAGATTAAGGAGTGATCCAGACGGTTTAAAGACCGCCCACAGCGTCTGAGAGCGCAGCGCACTCCGAGCGCTGATGGACAGGCTGAAACAACCAGATCATTTCCAACGTGAAGGCTTTGTTGATCCGGGACGTCGTCTGACTACCACAGAAATGGCAGAAGGCGTGGACATCAGCACTTTTTTGGCACATTCCACTGTTACAGGAGTTTTTGTCATGGAAAAAGAAGTGGATGGATGCACCACGGAGCCGCTCATGGCGCGGGACAAAACCACCTCCGTGTTGGTCTCACAGGACGGCTTTCAGATGGCTTTCAGTGGCTTTTCAGTCGTGTGACTATCCGAGAAATTGTGGATGAGCTGGACATGCCAGAACATGTCCTGTGAGGCTTCATCACGGCGTTACTTTGCGCCATGCGGCTTCGTCCCGACGCGCGGAATTCCTCCGCACATCTGTCTCAATGTGCCGAAAAAGTGCTGATGTCCACGTCTTCTGCAATTTCTGTGGTAGTCAGACGACGTCCCGGATGAACACAGCGTTCAGTTTGGAAATGAACGGCACATTCCACTGTTAAAGGAGTTTTTGTCATGGAAAGAGGAGTGGAGGAATTCGCGCGTCAGGACGGAGCCGTATGGCGCACAGCAACGTAAAGCATCGTATTGACATTCATTAAAAACAAACCTTTTGTTATGTTGGGACGCAGGTTAGAGGAGCAAACCAGCGTCTGACAAGGACCCAGCGCTAAAGAAACAGAGAGCGGTTCCAAAGAACATAACAGATTTATTTCAAGTGCAAATATAAACAAAAAGTGAATTAACAGCCTGGCGGGGTGGAGGACGACGCGCTCTTCCTAGCGCCCAAGGGATTGGAGCCCGACAGTTCTGGACCCAGAAATTCCCGCCGGCACCCCCCAGGTGGTTAATGAATCGGACAGCGCCTGTTAAGGATGAGAGGCGAGATAAGTCAACACTGTTCACACAAATACTGTTTAGGGTTCACACCATCAGCAAACACATTCAGGTTCTAATTCAGACTCAAATTACAGAAACAGCTCTCACAGCCCGTGTAGGACCATCAATCCGCACGCCACAGCTGTGAAGAGCGAATTTACACAATTATCAGAGTAGCTCAAATATAGCTGCGTACAAAACGCCAAATTACTATTGTTAATTACTCAAAGTCATTCACAGCTTTAGTTACCTCTGAAGTGTGCTGATGGAGCATGTCCCTCACCCATCTCCTTAACAGGCACGGTGCGTCAAACCTGGAGCGATCCTCAGCGTCACAATGTTAGACAAACGATCGTCACACAGCAGCAACAAGGTTGAGTCCCCAGCACCTTACACAGAGCAGTCATGGCTTAAATGTAGTACATCATTAGGATATCTACTTCAGCTGGAAGTCCTTTGGAACTGCACGTGAACTGCTGATCAGGTGCATCCTCTTCAGCTGGTAGTCCTCTAGATCTGCACATGAACTGCTCATCAGGTGCATGGGGTTGGCATGATGACAGTGGAGGGTGAGAGATGCTTCATCCATCATCACAGCCTCAGACACGCCCCCCACAAACCACCCGAAGTATACACAAAACACACAAACAGTATCTTGGCCAGCCAAACCCCCCCCCCCCAACACACAACACCTTTTGCATTAAAATATGATGAGTTGTGAGTGAGAATGTGTAACCATGCTGCGTTCAGGGCCAACAAAACATAAGAAACACGTTTTTAAAAAGACAAGCCGAGTTACGTGATGTAGGCGTTACAACTACGGCAGCTGAGAAGAGCCACAAGACATGATTTTAAATATGTGTTTAATACTTCAAAATGCAGTACTCTTAATCTTAAAGTCACTGATTTTGCTGTCCACAGGAGCAAAAAACACACGTTTTACCAATAACAATATTCATGGTGAAAACTTCATTATAATGATGAAATGACTCAGGTGAGTGCGCCGCCTTTTTAATCACATGGGGTTTACACATCGGTGCTGATCGGTCACGATTCAGACAAACCCACCAACCAAGAGACCTCAAAGTCCACTGGACAACGTCATTACAAAAACAAACTGAGGCAAAGCATGGACCTGCAGGCAATGGAGGGTGTGGTCAGATGGAGTCAGGCTGACATTTGATTGGTTATTGGGTTTCAGGTGCATCAAGAAGCAATGGAGGGTGTGGTCAGAGGGATCCAGGCTGATATGACCAAACTGTCAAAGAGCCACAGTCATACGTCCAACACCGTCAGCAAACTCCTGGACAAAAGCCGCAAGCTATCTGTCACCATGAAGGAGGTAACAACACGTGAGATTTTTTTCCCTCAGCTTTATGAAACTTGTTTTGAGTTTAATATGTATATGTCGTGGACATGAAAGAGTGAAGCTGGTCATCATCTCACCATGTCATTCAGGTCCTTCAGACTTTATTTTCAGTAAATGCTTCAGGGGAGCGTTAGCAGCCTTTCAGCTTCTGGAGGGGCTCTGCCCCCCAGACCCCCCAGCTTTTTAAGCATTTTTCTTTTTTGCTTTTCAGCTGACCCCCCTAATTACAGCCCTCTTAACCTCCTGACACTTTAAGCTTTTTTTTTAATGTAGATGTTAATTAATATTCAAAGTTTTCAGCTAGTTGACAGTAGGGCTGTACAATATGGACAAATTATCATATCTCAATATTGTGATGTAAATGTCACTTATATACCTGCTGTCCATAATCTTGAGCCTCTTAGGTGGGTAGGGAGAGTTCTCATGGGATAAAAAAGCTTTTCAACCGACCATCCCTGGTTCTCAAGACCAGGAACCTCAGTGGAAATACTCTCTGTTTTAAAAAAATATATATATTTAGGTGCACTTTAGTAAACACTGGTAGAGTTCCACTTTAGATTTGGAATGTATAATAGAAGATATACCTTACTGAATTGTCATATCAATATGATATACGATATGACTATGATTTGACACAAAGTGCAGCAACAGTGAAAATTAAACCTTCTTAAACCAAACAGTAATAATATCACACTCATTTTACACTCATCATAAGGTTAGGATACTGTGTCCTCCAAAAGGATTGGAACACTTGGAATTTCACACATTTTAATTTGTTTATGCCATTTTAAATACAAGAAATACAAAAAAAAAAAAAATGTAAATATCTAAAATTATCTTCCTCAAACTCAAACTGAAAGCAAATCTCTAAAACTTGATAAAATCTGTAAATAATAATCAGTTTTATTGGCAGTTTTCTTCAGACAAGTCGGGGGATGGAAACATGAACATTATGTCTTGGACTTTATTAACATCAATTATGAAGAAATACAAACGTTTCTTTCACCAAAACATCAAATCTAGTCTTTCATCTCAAATGTACTTTCTGTCAAATTGTAGCTGAACTTTCAGGTCTTCTTTTGAAGAAAATCCTCCTCTACACCACTTCATCAGGAAGCTGGATTTTAGATTTTTAATTCATTTATATCAAGTTGGTGAGATTTGCTTTCAGTTTGAGTTAAGGAAGATAATTTTAGAAAAAAAAATGTATTTGAAATGGAATAAACAAATTAAAATGTGTGAAATACCAAGTGTTCCAGTACTTTTGAGGAGCAGCATCTTACATCTAATATATAGTGCAGCAGATAAGAGAATATTTAGAGTAGAATCCTGCAAATGGAGATATAAACATCACATTCAGCACAAATAATCCATAGACATTAACTCTTTAAAAAAACCTGATTGGCCACTTGAATCTTCAATCGGCAGCCAGGTAGGGGTCAACTGAAGAATCACGCAGGGGTCAAAATCAGGGTTGGACAACTTGTTCCAGAAAGGGCCAAGAGGGTGCAGGTTTTCTTTGCAGCCACTGACTCCACCAGGTGATTTGACTGATTAATATCACTTTGAGCAGATGGAATCAGTTAATCAGTGAAATCACCTGGTGGAATCAGTGGCTGGTGACAAAGGTCAGTTTCAGTTTGTACAGGGGTCAAAAGTTAAAGTTGCTCCATTTATTTTGCTCCAGCTGTATTTGTGCTGAATTTGATGCTTGTATCACCATTTGAAGAATTGTTTCAGTTATCTGCTGCACTAATAAGCCAACAGAGCATGAACCAGCTGCTGTCTGTTAGCTTAAACGTGTGTATAAGGCAACCCGAATTAAAGGAGAAATGCTGCTTTTAACAACCTGGACCTCATTTCTGTCATAAAATACGGTCGTTTACTCACCAATATAAGTCTGGTGTGATTAGAAGTCCATAGTTCAAATGACGTGTTCAGTTCAAATCTGAAGCAAACATTTTTCTTCTTCTACTCAGGTGGGTTAGAACTTTTTGTGGTACACAGCACCAACTACTGGACAGGAGGAACCTAGCAGTCAATGTGACTCACTGATTTCAAAATGCAGCTCTTTCAACCAGATGTGTAGGGCTATGACATGTCATTCATCTGTGTCCAATCAGATTTCAGGAGAGTCCAGTGAAACCCCGGCCTCCGCTCTAGATCCACCCATGCCAGGAAGTGTTTGACATTTGAACATTTCCTGTTTCACTGTGACTGAAAAGTTGGCACTTCCTGTTTGAGTGTGAGCTTACCACTGAGTTCCCACGAAATTCCATGGGGTCTCGTCTGTCAATCCAGGAAGTGTTTGACATTTGAACATTTCCTGTTTTACTGTGGATTTGAAAATTGGCACTTCCTGTTTAGGACACCCCGTACCATGAGTGAGCTTCGCGCCGCTGCACAACACTTCACTCATAATATGTATATGTCAGGGCCATGAATGAGCGAAGCTCTTCAGCATCTCACAGGTCACCTTCAGACTTTTTTTCAGTAAATGCTCCTGGAGAGCATTAGCATAGTTAAAAATCATCCAACTATGGCCCTTTTAACATCCACCCCCCAATTTAAGCATTTTCTTTATTTGCATCTCATATGTCTGGATAAAGTCCTCAACATGTAATTTAGGTCCTTCAGACTTTTTTTCAGTAAATGCTTCTGGAGAACATTGCATAGCGAAAAATATTCAAACTTTTCAGCTAGTTGACAGCAGGGCTGCACTATAGGTACAGTCGGGCCTACGTCACTTCTGCGTAGTTACTGTCGCCATTTTGGGTCGCCGCTGAGAACAAACTGTAGGCACACTCACAACCATTGTTGATATAGTCGTCTTTACTGCTGTTTATTCTCAAAGGCCTGCCGATTTGATCATGCCAAATGGTGTAGGTATGGTTGGACATCCGGGTCCCTGATGTGCGCGCACATAGCAACACGCATAGTGACCAGCGAGCCACTGAAAACAAACTGCTGTCGTGCTCATTTCCTACTTGACGTCGATCATGCTCGCATCATTCTGCCACATTTTTTTCTACTTAATATACGCCAGTTTTCACAGAGAATGCTACGATCGTGTGCTCCAGTAATAGTGCTTCAAAGGCTGTGGAACGCCACGGCTGCAGCCAAAGCAGAAATGTGAAGGGTCTCGACCAGCCACGCCCCAGGCCAATGAGGGCCAAAGTCAAAGCTTTGTTTTGGCTCACCTCCTGCAGCTGCCTCTCTTGGTGAACCTGCTACAGCAGTAACCTCACCCAGAGAGTTCCTGCCTCCAGCTGACCTGAGTGACCATGAGGACTCGCCTTGTCCAACGTCACATGATTACGTTAAGATGGAACAGGTGTCCTAAAAGGAAGAGTTGGAACGCCTGAGAGCGGAGAACTCACAGCTGAAGACAGAATGCGTTCCTGCGAGCCGAGCGGAATGAGGAGAGAAGCAGAATGTGGCGCTTTGGGAGCTTGAAAAAAACGCACTAGTTGATCATTTAAGTTATCGTGGTTGGTACAGCTGACTGCAACACATGATCGTGGCATTCTCTGTGGTGTATATTAAGTAGAAAAAGCCACGACAGAGCGCTGCGAGCACAATGGACATCAAGTAGGAAATGAGCGCGACAGCAGTTTGTTTTCAGCGGCTTGCTGATTACTATGTGCATGTGCATCAGGGACCCGGATGTCCGACCGTACCTATATGGCCAAATTAGCTGAACTTTCATGTCTCCATCAGGAACCTGTATCTTATATCTTTAATTAAATTTATACCAAGTTGAAGAGATTTGCTATCACTTTGACATTAAGGAAGATAATTTTAGACATCAGGAAATGGCTGTTTACTTACCAATATAACTAGGTTCAGACGATGTGTTCAGCTCACTGCTCTACGAGGTCTGTCCAAAAAGTATCGTACCTTTTTATTTTTTTCAAAAACCATATGGATTTGAGTCACGTATGATTATATCAGACAAACTTGAACCTTTGTGCGCATGCGTGAGTTTTTTTCACGCCTGTCGGTTGCGTCATTTGCCTGTGGGCAGGCTTTGAGTGAGCACTGGTCCACCCCTCCCGTCGGATTTCTTTTGTCTGAGAACTTGCTGAGAGCCTGCCGCTTTGCTCCATGAAATTTTTTTCAGAAACTGTTAGAGACAGCCAGTTGGAAACCATTCGAAAGATTCAGATGGATTTCGGTGAAGATTCTGTCGGCGTCACGCGGATTATGGACTCTCATTGGTCCCACTGATCTGTTTTTATTACTGGATCGCTCATCGGTCCACTGATCTGTATATATTACTGGATCTCTCATTGGTCCCACTGATCTGTTTTTATTACTGGATCGCTCATCGGTCCACTGATCTGTATATATTACTGGATCTCTCATTGGTCCCACTGATCTGTTTTTATTACTGGATCGCTCATCGGTCCACTGATCTGTATATATTACTGGATCGCTCATTGGTCCCACTGATCTGTTTTTATTACTGGATCGCTCATCGGTCCACTGATCTGTATATATTACTGGATCTCTCATCGGTCCACTGATCTGTATATATTACTGGATCTCTCATCGGTCCACTGATCTGTATATATTACTGGATCTCTCATCGGTCCACTGATCTGTATATATTACTGGATCTCTCATTGGTCCACTGATCTGTATATATTACTGGATCTCTCATTGGTCCACTGATCTGTATATATTACTGGATCTCTCATTGGTCCACTGATCTGTATATATTACTGGATCGCTCATCGGTCCACTGATCTGTATATATTACTGGATCTCTCATTGGTCCACTGATCTGTATATATTACTGGATCTCTCATTGGTCCACTGATCTGTATATATTACTGGATCGCTCATCGGTCCACTGATCTGTATATATTACTGGATCTCTCATTGGTCCACTGATCTGTATATATTACTGGATCTCTCATCGGTCCACTGATCTGTATATATTACTGGATCTCTCATTGGTCCACTGATCTGTATATATTACTGGATCTCTCATTGGTCCCACTGATCTGTATATATTACTGGATCTCTCATTGGTCCACTGATCTGTATATATTACTGGATCTCTCATTGGTCCCACTGATCTGTATATATTACTGGATCACTCATTGGTCCCACTGATCTGTATATATTACTGGATCACTCATCTGTCCCACTGATCTGTATATATTACTGGATCTCTCATTGGTCCACTGATCTGTATATATTACTGGATCTCTCATTGGTCCCACTGATCTGTATATATTACTGGATCACTCATCTGTCCACTGATCTGTATATATTACTGGATCTCTCATTGGTCCACTGATCTGTATATATTACTGGATCACTCATCTGTCCCACTGATCTGTATATATTACTGGATCGCTCATCTGTCCCACTGATCTGTATATATTACTGGATCGCTCATCTGTCCCACTGATCTGTATATATTACTGGATCTCTCATTGGCTCACACTCTCTGTACAATTCGTTGAAGCAAACTGGTGGCCATCTTACCACTCCCAACTTATGCAGACTGCACGTAGGCACCTTATTAGAACATCAACAGTTTCAAGTAATAACTGAGTTGAGTCTGTCATTTACTTTTATTACTTTTACTTTACTTTTATTTACTTTTATTTTTACTTTTATTTTTATTCTTTGGGTAATGTAAGATTGATCCCTCCTAATCTGTGCCTGCCATGATTTGCTATTTGATTTATTTTCTTTCTTTCTTTTATTACTTGGACACTTTCTTCCCTTCTGTTCTTATTTAGTCATATCTCACTGGGACAAATACTCAATTCTAAAAATTATCATTCTTTAATCAAAGTTTATACAAGTGTTGTTGAATCATCAGCAAGCTTATATATATATATATATATATATATATATATATATATATATATATATATATATATATATATATATATATATACACTCAACAAAAATATAAATGCAACACTTTTGGTTTTGCTCCCATTTTGTATGAGATGAACTCAAAGATCTAAAACTTTTTCCACATATACAATATCACTGTTTCCCTCAAATATTGTTCACAAACCAGTCGAAATCTGTGATAGTGAGCACTTCTCCTTTGCTGAGATAATCCATCCCACCTCACAGGTGTGCCATATCAAGATGCTGATTAGACACCATGATTAGTGCACAGGTGTGCCTTAGACTGCCCACAATAAAAGGCCACTCTGAACGGTGCAGTTTTATCACACAGCACAATGCCACAGATGTCGCAAGATTTGAGGGAGTGTGCAATTGGCATGCTGACAGCAGGAATGTCAACCAGAGCTGTTGCTCGTGTATTGAATGTTCATTTCTCTACCATAAGCCGTCTCCAAAGGCGTTTCAGAGAATTTGGCAGTACATCCAACCAGCCTCACAACCACAGACCACGTGTAACCACACCAGCCCAGGACCTCCACATCCAGCATGTTCACCTCCAAGATCGTCTGACACCAGCCACTCGGACAGCTGCTGAAACAATCGGTTTGCATAACTAAAGAATTTCTGCACAGACTGTCAGAAACCGTCTCAGGGAAGCTCATCTGCATGCTCGTCGGACTCCAGTTCATCGTCGTAACCGACTTGAGTGGGCAAATGCTCACATTCGCTGGCGTTTGGCACGTTGGAGAGGTGTTCTCTTCACGGATGAATCCCGGTTCACACTGTCCAGGGCAGATGGCAGACAGCGTGTGTGGCGTCATGTGGGTGAGCGGTTTTCTGATGTCAATGTTGTGGATCGAGTGGCCCATGGTGGCGGTGGGGTTATGTTATGGGCAAGCATCTGTTATGGACGAAGAACACAGGTGCATTTTATTGATGGCATTTTGAATGCACAGAGATACCGTGACGAGATCCTGAGCCCCATTGTTGTGCCATACATCCAAGAACATCACCTCATGTTGCAGCAGGATAATGCACGGCCCCATGTTGCAAGGATCTGTACACAATTCTTGGAAGCTGAAAATGTCCCAGTTCTTGCATGGCCGGCATACTCACCGGACATGTCACCCATTGAGCATGTTTGGGATGCTCTGGACCGGCGTATAAGACAGCGTGTACCAGTTCCTGCCAATATCCAGCAACTTCGCACAGCCATTGAAGAGGAGTGGACCAACATTCCACAGGCCACAATTAACCTGATCAACTCTATGCGAAGGAGATGTGTTGCACTGCATGAGGCAAATGGTGGTCACACCAGATACTGACTGGTATCCCCCCCCAATAAAACAAAACTGCACCTTTCAGAGTGGCCTTTTATTGTGGACAGTCTAAGGCACACCTGTGCACTAATCATGGTGTCTAATCAGCATCTTGATATGGCACACCTGTGAGGTGGGATGGATTATCTCAGCAAAGGAGAAGTGCTCACTATCACAGATTTAGACTGGTTTGTGAACAATATTTGAGGGAATTGGTGATATTGTGTATGTGGAGAAAGTTTTAGATCTTTGAGTTCATCTCATACAAAATGGGAGCAAAACCAAAAGTGTTGTATTTATATTTTTGTTGAGTATATATACGAGGTCTGAGAAAACTATCCGACCTTTTTTATTTTTTTCAAAAACTATATGGATTTGAATCACGTGTGATTGCATCAGAGAAACTTGAACCTTCGTGCGCATGCATGAGTTTTTTCACGCCTGTGGGTTGCGTCATTCGCCTGTGGGCAGGCTTTGAGTGAGCACTGGTCCACCCCCCTCGTCGGATTTTTATCGTCAGTGAAATGGCTGAGAGCCTGCCGCTTTGCTCCATGAATTTTTTTTCAGAAACTGTTAGAGACAGGCAATTGGAAACCATTCGAAAGATTCAGATGGATTTCGGTGAAGATTCTGTTGGCGTGAAACGGATTAAGGAGTGTTAAAACCTTTTTAAAGACAGCCCACAGTGGCGGAGGGCGCGCAGCGCACCAAGTGGCCATCGACAGGCTGGAACGACCAGATCATTTCTAAACTGAACGCTGTGTTGATCCGGGACATCGTGTGACTATCAATCAATCAATCAATTTTTTTATATAGCACCAAATCACAACAAACAGTTGCCCCAAGGTGCTTTATATTGTAAGGCAAGGCCATACAATAATTATGTAAAACCCCAACGGTCAAAACGACCCCCTGTGAGCAAGCATTTGGCTACAGTGGGAAGGAAAAACTCCCTTTTAACAGGAAGAAACCTCCAGCAGAACCAGGCTCAGGGAGGGTCAGTCTTCTGCTGGGACTGGTTGGGGCTGAGGGAGAGAACCAGGAAAAAGACATGCTGTGGAGGGGAGCAGAGATCAATCACTAATGATTAAATGCAGAGTGGTGCATACAGAGCAAAAAGAGAAAGAAACACTCAGTGCATCATGGGAACCCCCCAGCAGTCTACGTCTATAGCAGCATAACTAAGGGATGGTTCAGGGTCACCTGATCCAGCCCTAACTATAAGCTTTAGCAAAAAGGAAAGTTTTAAGCCTAATCTTAAAAGTAGAGAGGGTGTCCTGTCTCCCTGATCTGAATTGGGAGCTGGTTCCACAGGAGAGGAGCCTGAAAGCTGAAGGCTCTGCCTCCCATTCTACTCTTACAAACCCTAGGAACTACAAGTAAGCCTGCAGTCTGAGAGCGAAGCGCTCTATTGGGGTGATATGGTACTACGGTGATATGGTACTACTAAGATAAGATGGGACCTGATTATTCAAAACCTTATAAGTAAGAAGAAGAATTTTAAATTCTATTCTAGAATTAACAGGAAGCCAATGAAGAGAGGCCAATATGGGTGAGATATGCTCTCTCCTTCTAGTCCCCGTCAGTACTCTAGCTGCAGCATTTTGAATTAACTGAAGGCTTTTTAGGGAACTTTTAGGACAACCTGATAATAATGAATTACAATAGTCCAGCCTAGAGGAAATAAATGCATGAATTAGTTTTTCAGCATCACTCTGAGACAAGACCTTTCTGATTTTAGAGTTATTGCGTAAATGCAAATAACTACCACAGAAATGGCAGGAGAGCTGGACATAGCACTTTTGTGGCACATTCCACTGTTACAGGAGATTTTGTAATGAAAGACGTGCGGAGGATTTTGCACGTCGGGACGGAGCCGACGCACTCAACAAAAAAAACGATCAACAAAAAAAAACACCTCCGTGTTGGAAACCATTTGTAAGATTCAGACGGCTTTTGGTGGCTTTTCAGTCGAGTGAGTACCTGAGAAATTGTTTAACAGCTGGGCATGTTTCAACTTGTCCAGTGAGACTTCCAACACGGAGGTGTGTTTGTCCAGCGGCTGTGAGCAGCTGTGTCCCAAAGCGCGAATCCGTCCGCACGTCTTTCATTACAAAATCTCCTTTAACAGTGGAATGTGCCGATAAAGTGCTGATCCCGACCTCTTCTGAAACTTCTCTGTTAGTCACACGACGTCCTGCATCAACAGAGCCTTAAACTTGGAAGTGATCTGCTTGTTCCAGCCTGTCGATGGCCGCTCGGGGCGCGGTGCGCCCTCCGCCGCCGTGGGCCGTTTTTAATCCAGTTTTAATGGTCCTTAATCCGTGTGATACCGACAGAATCTTCACCGAAAGCCATCTGAATCTTCCAAATGGTTTCCATCTGGCTGTCTGGCAGAGTTTCTCAAAAGATTTTCATGGAACAAAGTGGCAGTCGCTCTGCCATTCCTAAACAATAAAAATCCGACGAGGGGGGTGGACCAGTGCTCACTCAAAGCCTGCCCACAGGCGAATGACGCAATCCACAGGCGTGAAAAAACTCACGCATGCGCACGAAGGTTCAAGCTTGTCTGATGCAAGTGCACGTGATCCATATAGTTTTTGAAAAAAATAAAAAGGTATGATACTTTTATATATATTTTATATATATATATATAATATATATATATATATATATATATATATATATATATATATATATATATATATATATATATATATATATACACATACATTTACATTGCCTCAATTCAGATGTCGGACTGCTTCAAGTTTAGTGCACATAAACAATGTCAAATGTATATGTCTTGTCTTTAATTCTGATGTGTGCCATTACTACTGTAAATAATTGTGGATTAATTGCTGTATCTTGTCTGTGGTAATTGGAGTGTGGACATAATCATGTTGTTGTTGCACTTGTGTAATGACAATGACAGTAAATCTCATCTACGTATCTATCTATGTTTGACAACATTTATGTAATAAAGCTTATAAGTAATAAAGCTCGTAGCAACATCACCTAAAGCTCCAAAACTATGCACAAGTAGACCTAATAAATGTCTTAAAATAGTTCATCCCACACAAAACACAACATGTGGTTACACACAAAAGCCACTTATTATTATTATATACAGTTATAGACTTTTGATGAGGTGAACCCCATCCTGACCAGGTCCGCATAATCACTGGTACACCGAAATTAAAAGTCTATAAATGTTTTATTATATGGTAAACAAGAAAACTGGGAGTTTGTCAAACATAGTCAAACTGAAAAATCAATCTCAAGTTTCAGCTCTTATTATTACTGTTATACTGCAGCAACAGGTCCAAAATACTTCATGAGCACAATGTCTAAAGCCCCTTTCCCACCGGGGCTGCGTCAGGTGCAGCAGGAGGCAGAGAGACAGTGAGAACGCAGCCTACAGGTGCACAGTTTGGCTGCAGACAGACTGTGCACTCTGATTGATCTTCTACTTTATATTTGTGCTGCAGGTCTGCGCTCTGAGTTCTGTTATAGTTTATCTTTCCTACTTTGACCGCGAGATGCGCGTGCGAGATGCGCGTGCGAGATGCGCGTGCGAGATGCGCGTGCGAGATGCGCGTGCGAGATGCGCGTGCGAGATGCGCGTGCGAGATGCGCGTGCGAGATGCGCGTGCGAGATGCGCGCGAACGAACCGTCTGATGTCTGGAGTTCTACTTGATGTGGACATGTCCTGTTCCTGTCAATCAGTCTGTGAACAGGACTTTTATGGACTGTATTTAAACACATTTGTGAGAGAAGACCGAGGAGCAGCGGTTTTTTCTTTTCTGTGCGTTTAGTTTTTACTGCATTGGGTACATGGCAACTCGAAGCGGACCATAGGAGGCGTTGTATCGCGTTATCTGATTGGTCGTTATCGATAGAAGGCGTCACTCGATTGGCTAGCACTACGTTGCACGTGAGGTGTACTCGGCTCCACCAGCGGTCAACTCGGCACGTGGTACAGCTCAGAAAGTGGCGAATGGGCCAATCAGAAGTTGGCAAAATCATCATCTTTGCCTATATGCTGGAATAAGGGAGAGAACACTTCAAATTATTGTTCATTACTTCCCATTTCAATCATACTCACAGGTGAAATGTTCGTCAACAGACTTTGATCTGGCAATTTGCGCAGTTTATAGCTGCACATTAACGTATTTTTTAACAAAATTACAAAGAATAAAGTTGCGTGCACCTCATTAAAGATCAGTAGCGAAGAGCATTCAGGAGCGGGACATGTGAGTGGTAATATGGCGGCTGGTTTGCTTCAAAAATATTGGCCAATGAGCGATCCAGTGTTATATAGAGATCAGTGATTCAGCTTCAAATCTCAAACAATTTTCTTCTTCTACTAAGGTGGGTTACAACTTTTTTGTGGATCACAGTCCCAACTACTGTACAGGAGGGACCTAGCAGTCAATATGTGTTACCGATTTCAAAATGGCTCTTTTCAACCAGACGTGTGGTGCCGTGACATGTCAATCATCTGGGTGGTGCCTGGGGTGTCCAATCAGATTTCAGGGGGGTCCAGTGCAACCCAGCTAAACCCATGACAGGAAGTATGGAAATAGAGACCTGGAATGGACGTCACGTGACTAGCGGCGTGCCGCACGGCAGCCATTACTAAGGGTGGAGAGAGCACCTTGAGCCAGTTAAGGCACATGTTAAACAGAAGCGAAATAAGGAGAAAAAAGGCAGCCAGATCTTCATGATCAACGGCACTAAAATTAACTGTACAGGAGCCTTAATGTAATTATGTAAAACAAATGTCTATTTTAAAGTCGTTATGTCGCAATTTAATATCGATATACTGAGACTATAACTCAACGCCATAAGTTCTTTTCATTAAGCTGCGTTCACATGCATACAGATACGGAAACAAAAATCTTTAAATATATTTATGTCTATGTATATACTTGCAGTTGTTGTTTAATATGATGTGTTCATGGTGGTCACAGGCGGCATTTAAATTTGAACAGTGTGGTTGGAGGGATGGAGGAGGTACTTTTTACACTGACTGAGGGTCAAAGCTCATAAATTCTGAATGGCTTTATATCTACTTGGAATAAAATGTTAGTAAAATCATATATATGTTGTTGTCATTAAAAGACTAGCAATAATATTTTAGTGGAAAAAGCAGCAAGATAAATGAGCACAATGTCAAGGCATACTTCAGATTTATATTTTAATACATAAGGATTTTTTTATCCAGGCATGTATGGGTTCATTAGAGCTTTTAATCAGCTTGAATACAACTTACAAGGCTTCATTTATAAAAATCCATCAAGAATTATGATGACAGGAAAAAACCATCACAGTAAATGAACAGAATGGCATATTTTCCTCCAAATTTTACATAAATTTTGAATTTTACATGAGTTTTTTTTCACCCACACATACAAATGTTCACTGGAAAGAGCTTTCAAAGCGTTTTAAAACAAGTCTGCTTTTATTAAGATCCATTTAGAAATAGTGATGCTAGTACAAAAAAAGCGGTCAGTTTATTTTTGATGATCTGCACATCTCCACCCTTAGTAATGGCGCCTTCCTGTCCTGAGTGACACTAACAGATTGAGGTGCGCACGTCCATTTCAGGTCTATATTTCCATGACAGGAAGTGTTCAACATTTGCCATTTCCTGTTTCACTGTGGGCTCTAAATTTGGCACTTCCTGTTTAAGTCTCAGCTTGCCATTGAATTCCTGAGAATCCCACAAGATCTTGTTTATTGTCAAAGCAGACATTTGGCTTTTTTTTTTATTATTTAATGAGACAAACAAAACGTTACACAGAAACCTTCCAGAGGATTAAATACAACAGCAAAAACAACATACCAAAGAACAGGTTAATTAAAAAAGCAGATCAAAACTTGGGGGGGAATTATAAAAAAACTTTCCAAAGTTAAATACATTTGGCACTTCCTGTTTCAGTCTCAACTTGCCACAGAATTCCCACAAGATCCCATGAGCTCTCATATACTATCAATGCAGGAAGTGTTCAACATGTGGCACTTCCTGTTTCACTGTGGACTCAACATTTGGCACTTCCTGTTTCACTCTCAACTTGCCATTGAATTCCTGTGAGATCCCACGAGATCTCATCTGGCAATCCAGGAAGTGTCAATCCCAGGAATTGGTCAACATTTGACATTTCCTGCTTCACCATGGACTCAAAATTTGGCACTTCCTGTTTGGGACTCAGTGTGTAGCATGAGTGAGCTTCGCACAGCAGCGCGTCACTTGTATAAATGACTAGGTATCTATTTGAAACAATTTGTATTTCAAAGTATTTTCCTCACATCAGCTGATTTCAAATATGAGTTTTCTGTCATGTCACTTATCTTTGTGTCAGGTGCGAGAAAGAATGGAGCATCAGGGAGCCCAGGTGAAGAAGCTGGAGGCGAACCACGCCCACTTGATCAGCAGAAACAACTTCAGAGTCCTCATCTTCCAGGTGAAGTTAAAGAAAATGAGGAATTTGCTGCTCCATCCAAAGTGGGATGGATGCCGTCTCTCCTAACAAGACCAGGTTTTCCCCAGAAGCTTTGCCAATTATCAATGAAGCCCACCTCATTTTTTGGACACCACTCAGACAGCCAGCAATTCAAGGAGAACATGCGGCTAAACATGTCACTCCCGGTCTGATTGGGGAGGGGCCCAGAGAAAACAACAGAGTCCGACATTGTTTTTGCAAAGTTACACACCGATTTAATGTTAATTTTAGTGACCTCCGATTGGCGTAACCGAGTGTCATTACTGCCGACGTGAATTACAATCTTACCAAATTTACGCTTAGCCTTAGCCAGCAATTTCAAATGTCCTTCGATGTCGCCTGCTCTGGCCCCCGGAAGACAACTGACTATGGTTGCTGGTGTCGCTAACTTCACATTTCTCAAAACAGAGTCGCCAATAACCAGAGTTTGATCCTCGGCGGGTGTATCGTCGAGTGGGGAAAAACGGTTAGAGATGTGAACGGGTTGACGGTGTACACGGGGCTTCTGTTTAGGGCTACGCTTCCTCCTCACAGTCACCCAGTCAGCCTGCTTTCCCGACTGCCCGGGATCTGCCAGGGGGGAACTAGCGGCGGCTAAGCTACCTTGGTCCGCACCGACTACAGGGGCCTGGCTAGCTGTAGAATTTTCCACGGTGCGGAGCCGAGTCTCCAGTTCGCCCAGCCTGGCCTCCAAAGCTACGAATAAGCTGCACTTATTACATGTACCGTTACTGCTAAAGGAGGCCGAGGAATAACTAAACATTTCACACCCAGAGCAGAAAAGTGCGGGAGAGACAGGAGAAGCCGCCATGCTAAATCGGCTAAGAGCTAGTAGCTACGCAACCTAGCGGATTCCTAAAAACACACAAAGTGAATAATGTGTAAATAATTTAAAGGTGATTCAGCAGAAGGAGTGCTTTAGTTAAGGCACCAGACAGGCCATGAAGCAGCACAGGCAATGCTCGACAACGGTGCTAAAATAAAATAAAAATCAACTAAACACGCTGTGGAGCAGCACAGATAACGCACGACAACAGTGCTAAAAGAGAAAAAAATAAATAAATAAATAAAATAAAATAAAATAAAAAAAATAAAAACGAAAGCGTTAGCAAGCTAGTTAGCTTGCCAACGCTGATGAAAGTTAGCTGATAAAAAAGTGCTCCGTCACGATGTTTCGACCGTTAGAGGTCTTCCTTAGGCGTTGGAGCACAGTAAAAAAGTAAAAAAAAAAAAGTAAAAAGGTAAAAAAGTAAAAAAGTCTTGAAAAAGACTGTTAATTCAAGTCCAAAGCAGCAGGTAGCAGTCTCTGTGTAAACAGTCCCAACAGAGAGCCAAAATTTGAAATGACTTTAGTTTTTGACTTTAGATGAAAGCACTGTGTCAGCCTTCAAGCCCACGAGCAGTCCAAGACACTGCTCACATGATAAGAAGGTCATTTCAGAAAGCACAGCCCTCCACCAAGGTCATCAGAGGGCAACAGTGTTATATCTCTGCCAGGTGACAAAATCAGGGTTTTACACACGACTTTATAGGTCTTCCTGCAGCATATGCATCTAACTTTGTGACATCATAATCAATCAATCAACATTGATTTATAAAGCACTTTACAGCAGCCACACGGTGTCCAAAGTGCTTTACAGTAAAAACACAGATTCACAAAACAAAAAATAAAACCCACGTACAATAAATCTAAAGCAGCACACAAAATAATAATAATAAGACGTGTAACAAGAAAGAGAGAAAACAAACATCAGATTGTGATCTGACTGAAAATCATCTTTGCCACAATCCGAGTGAAGAGCAACAGCACAAGATCACACACACACAGACAAAAACACACACACACACACACACACACACACATAGACAGAAACAGAAACACACACACACACACACACACATAGACAGAAACAGAAACACACACACACACACACACAGACAGAAACACACACACACACACACACAGACAGAAACAGAAACACACACACAGACAGAAACACACACACACACACACACACACACACATAGACAGAAACAGAAACACACACACACACAGGCAGAAACACACACACACACACACATAGACAGAAACACACACACAGACAAAAACACACACACACACACATAGACAGAAACAGAAACACACACACACACACACACACACACACACACAGAAACATACACACAAACACACAGACAGACACACACACACACACATAGACAGAAACAGAAACACACACACACACACACACACACACACACATAGACAGAAACAGAAACACACACACACAGGCAGAAACACACACACACACACATAGACAGAAACACACACACAGACAAAAACACACACACACACACACATAGACAGAAACAGAAACACACACACACACACACACACACACACACACACACACACACAGAAACATACACACAAACACACAGACAGACACACACACACATAGACAGAAACAGAAACACACACACACACACAGACAGAAACACACACACACACACACACACACACATAGACAGAAACAGAAACACACACACACAGGCAGAAACACACACACACACACACACATAGACAGAAACAGAAACACACACACACACACACACACAGACAGAAACACACACACAAACACACAGACAGAAGCACACACAAACACACACACACAGACAGAAACACACACAAACACATACACAAACACACAGACAGAAACACACACACACAGACAGATGCTGTGAAGGGGGGCAGAGATCGATCACTAATGATTAAATGCAGAGTGATGCATACGGAGCAAAAAGAGAAAGAAACAGTGCATCATGGGAACCCCCCCACAATCTACGTCTAAAGCAGCATAACCAAGGGATGGTCCAGGGTCACCCGATCCAGCCCTAACTATAAGCCTTAGCGAAAAGGAAAGTTTTAAGCCTAATCTTAAAAGTAGAGAGGGTGTCTGTCTCCCTGATCTGAATTGGGAGCTGGTTCCACAGGAGAGGAGCCTGAAAGCTGAAGGCTCTGCCTCCCATTCTACTCTTACAAACCCTAGGAACTACAAGTAAGCCCGCAGTCTGAGAGCGAAGCGCTCTAATGGGGTAATATGGTACTACGAGGTCCCTAAGATAAGATGGGACCTGATTATTCAAAACCTTAGGACAACCTGATAATAATGAATTACAATAGTCCAGCCTAGAGGAAATAAATGCATGAATTAGTTTTTCAGCATCACTCTGAGACAAGACCTTTCTGATTTTAGAGATATTGCGTAAATGCAAAAAGGCAGTCCTACATATTTGTTTAATATGCGCTTTGAATGACATATCCTGATCAAAAATGACTCCAAGATTTCTCACAGTATTACTAGAGGTCAGGGTAATGCCATCCAGAGTAACGATCTGGTTAGACACCATGCTTCTAAGATTTGTGGGGCCAAGTACAATAACTTCAGTTTTATCTGAGTTTAAAAGCAGGAAATTAGAGGTCATCCATGTCTTTATGTCTGTAAGACAATCCTGCAGTTTAGCTAATTGGTGTGTATCCTCTGGCTTCATGGATAGATAAAGCTGGGTATCATCTGCGTAACAATGAAAATTTAAGCAATACCGTCTAATAATACTGCCTAAGGGAAGCATGTATAAAGTGAATAAAATTGGTCCTAGCACAGAACCTTGTGGAACTCCATAATTAACTTTAGTCTGTGAAGAAGATTCCCCATTTACATGAACAAACTGTAATCTATTAGACAAATATGGTTCAAACCACCGCAGCGCAGTGCCTTTAATACCTATGACATGCTCTAATCTCTGTAATAAAATTTTATGGTCAACAGTATCAAAAGCAGCACTGAGGTCCAACAGAACAAGCACAGAGATAAGTCCACTGTCCGAAGCCATAAGAAGATCATTTGTAACCTTCACTAACGCTGTTTCTGTACTATGATGAATTCTAAAACCTGACTGAAACTCTTCAAATAGACCATTCCTCTGCAGGTGATCAGTTAGCTGTTTTACAACTACCCTCTCAAGAATCTTTGAGAGAAAAGGAAGGTTGGAAATTGGCCTATAATTAGCTAAGATAGCTGGGTCAAGTGATGGCTTTTTAAGTAATGGTTTAATTACTGCCACCTTAAAGGCCTGTGGTACATAACCAACTAACAAAGATAGATTGATCATATTTAAGATTGAAGCATTAAATAATGGTAGGACTTCCTTGAGCAGCCTGGCAGGAATGGGGTCCAATAAACATGCCGATGGTTTGGACGAAGCAACCAATGAAAATAACTCAGACAGAACAACCGGAGAGAAAGAGTCTAACCAAATACCGGCATCACTGAAAGCAGCCAAAGATAACGATACATCTTTGGGATGGTTATGAGTAATTTTTTCTCTAATAGTCAAAATTTTGTTAGCAAAGAAAGTCATGAAGTCATTACTAGTTAAAGTTAATGGAATACTCAGCTCAATAGAGCTCTGACTCTTTGTCAGCCTGGCTACAGTGCTGAAAAGAAACCTGAGGTTATTCTTATTTTCTTCAATTAGTGATGAGTAGAAAGATGTCCTAGCTTTACGGAGGGCTTTTTTATAGAGCAACAAACTCTTTTTCCAGGCTAAGTGAAGATCTTCTAAATTAGTGAGACGCCATTTCCTCTCCAACTTACGGGTTATCTGCTTTAAGCTACGAGTTTGTGAGTTATACCACGGAGTCAGACACTTCTGATTTAAAGCTCTCTTTTTCAGAGGAGCTACAGCATCCAAAGTTGTCTTCAAAGAGGATGTAAAACTATTGACGAGATACTCTAACTCCCTTACAGAGTTTAGGTAGCTACTCTGCTCTGTGTTGGTATATGACATTAGAGAACATAACGAAGGAATCATATCCTTAAACCTAGTTACAGCGCTTTCTGAAAGACTTCTAGTGTAATGAAACTTATTCCCCACTGCAGGGTAGTCCATCAGGGTAAATGTAAATGTTATTAAAAAATGATCAGACAGAAGGGAGTTTTCAGGGAATACTGTTAAGTCTTCTATTTCCATACCATAAGTCAGAACAAGATCTAAGATATGATTAAAGTGGTGGGTGGACTCATTTACTTTTTGAGCAAAGCCGATAGAGTCTAATAATAGATTAAATGCAGTGTTGAGGCTGTCATTCTCAGCATCTGTGTGGATATTAAAATCGCCCACTATAATTATCTTATCTGAGCTAAGCACTAAGTCAGACAAAAGGTCTGAAAATTCACAGAGAAACTCACAGTAACGACCAGGTGGACGATAGATAATAACAAATAAAACTGGTTTTTGGGACTTCCAATTTGGATGGACAAGACTAAGAGACAAGCTTTCAAATGAATTAAAGCTCTGTCTAGGTTTTTGATTAATTAATAAGCTGGAATGGAAGATTGCTGCTAATCCTCCGCCACGGCCCGTGCTACGAGCATTCTGGCAGTTAGTGTGACTCGGGGGTGTTGACTCATTTAAACTAACATATTCATCCTGCTGTAACCAGGTTTCTGTTAGGCAGAATAAATCAATACGTTGATCAATTATTATATCATTTACCAACAGGGACTTAGAAGAGAGAGACCTAATGTTTAATAGACCACATTTAACTGTTTTAGTCTGTGGTGCAGTTGAAGGTACTATATTATTTTTTCTTTTTGAATTTTTATGCTTAAATAGATTTTTGCTGGTTATTGGTAGTCTGGGAGCAGGCACCGTCTCTACGGGGATGGGGTAATGAGGGGATGGCAGGGGGAGAGAAGCTGCAGAGAGGTGTATAAGACCACAGCTCTGCCTCCTGGTCCCAACGCTGGACAGTCACAGTTTGGAGGATCCAAGAAAATTGGCCAGATTTCTAGAAATGAGAGCTGCTCCATCTAAAGTGGGATGGATGCCGTCTCTCCTAACAAGACCAGGTTTTCCCCAGAAGCTTTGCCAATTATCAATGAAGCCCACCTCATTTTTTGGACACCACTCAGACAGCCAGCAATTCAAGGAGAACATGCGGCTAAACATGTCACTCCCGGTCTGATTGGGGAGGGGCCCAGAGAAAACAACAGAGTCCGACATTGTTTTTGCAAAGTTACACACCGATTTAATGTTAATTTTAGTGACCTCCGATTGGCGTAACCGGGTGTCATTACTGCCGACGTGAATTACAATCTTACCAAATTTACGCTTAGCCTTAGCCAGCAGTTTCAAATTTCCTTCAATGTCGCCTGCTCTGGCCCCCGGAAGACAATTGACTATGGTTGCTGGTGTTGCTAACTTCACATTTCTCAAAACAGAGTCGCCAATAACCAGAGTTTGATCCTCGGCGGGTGTATCGTCGAGTGGGGAAAAACGGTTAGAGATGTGAACGGGTTGACGGTGTACACGGGGCTTCTGTTTAGGGCTACGCTTCCTCCTCACAGTCACCCAGTCAGCCTGCTTTCCCGACTGCTCGGGATCTGCCAGGGGGGAACTAGCAGCGGCTAAGCTACCTTGGTCCGCACCGACTACAGGGGCCTGGCTAGCTGTAGAATTTTCCACGGTGCGGAGCCGAGTCTCCAGTTCGCCCAGCCTGGCCTCCAAAGCTACGAATAAGCTGCACTTATTACAAGTACCATTACTGCTAAAGGAGGCCGAGGAATAACTAAACATTTCACACCCAGAGCAGAAAAGTGCGGGAGAGACAGGAGAAGCCGCCATGCTAAATCGGCTAAGAGCTAGTAGCTACGCAACCTAGCGGATTCCTAAAAACACACAAAGTGAATAATGTGTAAATAATTTAAAGGTGATTCAGCAGAAGGAGTGCTTTAGTTAAGGCACCAGACAGGCCATGAAGCAGCACAGGCAACGCACGACAACAGTGCTAAAATAAAATAAAAATCAACTAAACACGCTGTGGAGCAGCACAGATAACGCACGACAACAGTGCTAAAAGAGAAAAAAAATAAAATAAAATAAAATAAAATAAAATAAAAACGAAAGCGTTAGCAAGCTAGTTAGCTTGCCAACGCTGATGAAAGTTAGCTGATAAAAGTGCTCCGTCACGATGTTTCGACCGTTAGAGGTCTTCCTTAGGCGTTGGAGCACAGTAAAAAAGTAAAAAAAAAAAAGTAAAAAGGTAAAAAAGTAAAAAAGTCTTGAAAAAGACTGTTAATTCAAGTCCAAAGCAGCAGGTAGCAGTCTCTGTGTAAACAGTCCCAACAGAGAGCCAAAATTTGAAATGACTTTAGTTTTTGACTTTAGATGAAAGCACTGTGTCAGCCTTCAAGCCCACGAGCAGTCCAAGACACTGCTCACATGATAAGAAGGTCATTTCAGAAAGCACAGCCCTCCACCAAGGTCATCAGAGGGCAACAGTGTTATATCTCTGCCAGGTGACAAAATCAGGGTTTTACACACGACTTTATAGGTCTTCCTGCAGCATATGCATCTAACTTTGTGACATCATAATCAATCAATCAACATTGATTTATAAAGCACTTACAGCAGCCACACGGTGTCCAAAGTGCTTTACAGTAAAAACACAGATTCACAAAACAAAAAATAAAACCCACGTACAATAAATCTAAAGCAGCACACAAAATAATAATAATAAGACGTGTAACAAGAAAGAGAGAAAACAAACATCAGATTGTGATCTGACTGAAAATCATCTTTGCCACAATCCGAGTGAAGAGCAACAGCACAAGATCACACACACACAGACAAAAACACACACACACACACACACATAGACAGAAACAGAAACACACACACACACACACATAGACAGAAACAGAAACACACACACACACAGACAGAAACACACACACACACACACACATAGACAGAAACAGAAACACACACACAGACAGAAACACACACACACACACACACACAGAAACATACACACAAACACACAGACAGACACACACACACATAGACAGAAACAGAAACACACACAGACAGAAACACACACACACACACATAGACAGAAACAGAAACACACACACACAGGCAGAAACACACACACACACACACACACATAGACAGAAACAGAAACACACACACACAGGCAGAAACACACACACACACACACATAGACAGAAACACACACAGACAAAAACACACACACACACACACACATAGACAGAAACAGAAACACACACACACACACACACACACACACAGAAACATACACACAGACAGACACACACACACATAGACAGAAACAGAAACACACACACACACACACACACACACAGACAGAAACACACACACACACACACATAGACAGAAACAGAAACACACACACACACACACACACAGAAACATACACACAGACACACACACACACACACACACATAGACAGAAACAGAAACACACACACACAGGCAGAAACACACACACACACACATAGACAGAAACACACACACAGACAAAACACACACACACACATAGACAGAAACAGAAACACACACACACACACACACACACAGAAACATACACACAAACACACAGACAGACACACACACACATAGACAGAAACAGAAACAGAAACACACACACACACACAGACAGAAACACACACACACACACACACACACATAGACAGAAACAGAAACACACACACACAGGCAGAAACACACACACACACACATAGACAGAAACAGAAACACACACACACACAGACAGAAACACACACACAAACACACAGACAGAAGCACACACAAACACACACACACAGACAGAAACACACACAAACACATACACAAACACACAGACAGAAACACACACACACAGACAGAAACACACACACAAACACAGACAGAAACACACACACACAGACAGAAACACACACAAACACACACACACACAGAAACACACACAAACACATACACAAACACACAGACAGAAACACACACACAGACAAAAACACACACACACATAGACAGAAACAGAAACACACACACACAGACAGAAACACACACACATACACAAACACACAGACAGAAACACACACACAGACAAAAACACACACACACACATAGACAGAAACAGAAACACACACACACAGACAGAAACACACACACAGACAGAAACACACACAAACACATACACAAACACACAGACAGAAACACACACACATACACAAACACACAGACAGAAACACACACACAGACAAAAACACACACACACACATAGAAACAGAAACACACACACACAGACAGAAACACACACACAGACAAAAACACACACACACATAGAAACAGAAACACACACACACAGACAGAAACACACACCACACAGAAACACATACACAAACACACAGACAGAAACACACACAAACACATACACAAACACACATACAGAAACACATACACAAACACACAGACAGAAACACACACACAGACAAAACACACACACACATAGACAGAAACAGAAACACACACACACACACACAGAAACACACACACAGACAGAAACACACACAAACACATACACAAACACACAGACAGAAACACACACACAGACAAAAACACACACACACACATAGAAACAGAAACACACACACACAGACAGAAACACACACACAGACAAAAACACACACACACATAGAAACAGAAACACACACACACAGACAGAAACACACACACACACAGAAACACACACACAGACAGAAACACACACAAACACATACACAAACACACAGACAGAAACACACAGACAGAAACACACACAGACAAAAACACACATAGAAACAGAAACACACACACACAGACAGAAACACACACACAGACAAAAACACACACACACATAGAAACAGAAACACACACACACAGACAGAAACACACACACACACAGAAACAGAAACACACACACACAGACAGAAACACACACACACACAGAAACACACACACACAGACAGAAACACACACACAGACAAAAACACACACACACATAGAAACAGAAACACACACACACAGACAGAAACACACACACACACAGAAACACATACACAAACACACAGACAGAAACACACACAAACACATACACAAACACACAGACAGAAACACACACAAACACACACACACAGACAGAAACACACACAAACACACACACACACACTCATGTCAGTCAGCAGCGGTAATAATACTAATTCATAGTAATGAAGGCTGACTGGATCAATGTTTTAGTTCATGCTAACAAGAAAAAAAAGTCCACATTAAGTTCTATGATTCATGTGGCCATAAAGTGACAGGAACCATAAAATAATGTGGCCTGTTTCTGAGTTTGGACACTAAACTTTGTGTGTCACACAGTGGCTGAAGTCTGATGTGGACTTTGTCCTTATTTGGTTGAAAACCTTCCCTTTGCTGATGGAGACATAAACAGTAGGTCATGTGGATCCTCTGCTTGGATGGCAACCAGGACCAGTCATGTGGTTTGGTTGTCATGGCGATGAGCAGACTTAATACATTATAATAAAATTATAATTCTCAGTTTTCTGCTCTTGTATGTCACCCACTCTGTTGGCGTGGACTTTATGCAGCTGTCTCTGATGTCCTCACACTGAATGTGTTCTGGTTTCTACTCTTTAGTTCATGGGCCAGATGTTGGAGAGGTTTATGGAGTTCAGCAACTTAACTTAGATGCCTTTGTCATTGAGGACAAGTTCATGGACAGTGACTTTGTGGTCGATGCAGTGATTTGTGTGTGGGTTTGTGGCTGTCCCGGGTCCACACTAAGATTCAGGATTTCAATAACTTCCTGGACTTGGCCATCAGAGGAGTATGTGCATGTGGTGAAAGTGTTGAACTTGTAGTGGCGTTTACTTTGATGCTGATGTCTTTGCAGGAGAATGAAGGTCCAAGTCTGTAGGATCCTGGTGCTTCCTGTCTCAGTGTCTGGTTGGACTCTAACCAGTGTCCTGAGGTGAGGACTGGATGTCTTGGTCCCAGGTCTCTGTGGCGGATCTTTGGGTCCCACTGGAATGACTTTGTGTCCAGCGAATGGTTACTTAGTGAGACTCAGATGAGGAGGATCACTGACACTTTGAGGGAACGTCAGACACCACATTTACTTTATGTGGTGAGTTTCTCTGGACATGAGCCAGGACACAGGGTCTCAGTGTTCAGGACCCCAGAGACTGGAGAAGGATGAGGACATGTCCACCTTTATTTGAAAGAGTCTGCTTTGAAATTTGAAATTCAATTTGGATCTGGATCCAGGAGCGCTCTGAGACTGAACTTTGAGTTACAAAGTGACATTAAGATTTATTAAGAAAACCCACTCAAGTAAAATACGGCAGAGAAAATGTGAATTTACGAGTAAATGTCAAATTGACATTTGTCCTCCAATCCTACAGGAGGAGAACGAGATCCCAGCCACTGTGTTTGTCAAGGACCCGCCTCCGTTTCCTCGGGATGAAATTTTGGAAGAAGTTGATGAGTCAACAGCAGGTACCGTGCATGGCCAGGAGGGCGGGCTGCACACCATCGACCTGTCATCTGATGAGGATGTGGGATTGGAGGCGGAGCCTGAAGACGAGGCTGGCTTCATGATCTGGACAACATGGAGAAGTCGAGAGCTGAGAAGCTGAAACGCTCAAGTCTGAAGAAAGTAAGACAACTGAAAAAGAGAAAAGAAAAACTGAAAAGAGAAACTGAAAAGGAGAAAGAAAAACTGAAAAAGAGAAACTGAAAAGGAGAAAAGAGAGAGTGATACAAAGTAAGAGAAGCAGTCGGAGAGTGTGGTGAGATAGACAGGTAGACGTTTATCTGTCTGTGTGTCTGCAGGTGGACAGCCTGAAGAAGGCCTTCTCCAAGCAGAACATTGAGAAGAAGATGACAAAGATCGGGACAAAGATCGTGTCTGCAGAGCAGCGAGAGAAGATCAAACAGAAGACAGCAGTCCTGAAGGTTTCACCTTTGACCTTCAGCATCAAGAAGGTACTGATGGAGACAGCAGAGGTCTCACTCTGTACAGCGTCTCTCAGTCTTCCTGATACATCTAAATAGCTCTGTGACCTCTGACCTTTCTGACCTCTCATGTTCAGCCACGCAGTGGTTCTGACTCACAGCCCGCTGAGGGTCTCGGCCCAACCGGGACCTTGGCCGCCACTGAGGACGAGGTCCATCTGTCTCCACTGGGCAAGGAGGACCAGGAGCTCCCAGTCACCGAGGAGCACGCTCAGCCAGCGCTGCTGGAGCAGGAGGAGGAGAAGGAGGAAGGTGGGGAGATGTCAGGAGTGTCTGAAGGAGTCGAGCTGGAGTACGCTCTGTCAGCCACGCTGCCTCAGGAAGAGAGAGGAGCAGAGGAGGAGAAGAGAGGAGCAGAGGAGGACCAAGAGTTTGCTTAATGTTCACACAGAAGTGTCCTGATCCAGAAACAGGATCAGATCCGGCTTAATGTATTCCTGCTTAGTTACCTCCAGCAACGAAGGTGAAGGAGGTTATGTTTTTGCTCCTGTTTGTTTTGTTTGTTTATATGTTTGTTTGTTTGTGAACACCCTTAAACCCACAATTTTTCATATGTCATGATGAAATTTTTATAGAGGATCCATATCCTGATAGGCAAGAACTGATTCAATTTTCAAGGTTAGAGGTCAAAAAGTCAAAGTCAGAAAAAATCTTGGAAATTGAGAAATCCCTATCTTTTTTACAAAAAAATTTTAAAAAATTGATCTCAATTTATTTCATTGATATAGCGCCAAATCACAACAAAGCTGCCTCAAGTCACTTCACACAAGTAAGGTCTAACCTTACTAACCCCCAGAGGAGCAACACAGGCGACAGTGGGAAGGAAAAACTCCCTCTGAGAATCTGAGGAAGAACCTCAAGCAGACCAGACTCAAAGGGGCGACCTCTGACTAGGCTATTCTAACAGCTACAAGGTCTTTACAAAGCTAAGAAACAGAAAACAGGAAATCAAATCTGGCCAGTGGAGAAAAAGCCACGGAGCCGGACAACACTGTCCTAAAAAGTCACAAACCGATGGTAGACAAAAAGGCTGAAGGACCTAAATGACATGGTGAGATGCTGAAGAGCTTCACCTTGTTCATGCCCACGACCACACACACACACACACACACACACACACACACACACACACACACCCACACACACACACACACACACACACACAACACACACACACACACACAACACACACACACACACACACACACACACACATATATATATATGTCTAAAATAGCATTGCCCCACACAAGGTGGAATACTTCCAGTTTTGAATGCCGCCATTTTCATTTTAGACCTCTAGCCTTATGCTTGAGGCCACATAAGTAATGATTGAACCAAGGTGACTGTATTTTGGGTGGTGGTTTTAATATAGGCAATGCAATCATGTCGAGTGTGGTTGTGAACACAACCACAGTTTAAGCTGTCCTCTAGACTGTCTACCATCAAGTTCAGTTGTAGTTGAGTCGATGTGTCGCTGCAACTGCATTGATAAATAAGGTTCTTGTTCCAGTAAATACGACACTGAGACTGTAAACTTAATAAGTGAGTGATCGGAGTCCACTGATGCAACAAGCACAATGTCAATATTTGTGACAACAATACCATGAACGAGGACCAAATCCAGGGTATTTCCATGAATGTGTTTTTGAGCCCTGAATGTGTATTGCTGGAATCCTAATACATTCACAATTTCCATAAATAATTTGCAGAGGGGATCAGAAGGATTATTTATATGAATGTTGAGTCACCAACAATCAGAATGTTACTCTGCACAGGTTGCCAAGTTCACCAAACTCACCAAATTCATCTAAGAATCCAGAATATGGGCCAGAGGCCTATATATGGTGACAAAATAGCATGGTTGAAAAATTCATAACTCTGTCAAAAAAAAGATCAGATTTCTTTCATTCTCAGGGTGTTTCCTTTATCGATTGACAAAGTTGATGTGGATCTGATCCAGATGACAGATTTTGTGGCCATTTAATATTGAAAACCCCTTTTAATGTATATTTACTTTATATCTGAATCAAACATTCCCCAATCAGGCTCATATTTGAAAGTGAGGTGCAGACTGGCACACTATCACCTGACAAAGTTTGATCTGATCTGGATTGTGGATTTTGTGGACATTTGAATTTAATATTGAAAAGCCCATTTGGTGTACATTTTGCATTATACAGTATCTTAATCAAAAGTGCCTCAATCACTCTCATTTGTGACAGCGAGGTGCAAACTGACACTCTCAGTGAATAGACTAAGTTTGATCCACATCTGATCTTGATTGCAGATTTAGTGGATATTTGATTTTAACATTGAAAAGCCCTTTTGATCTATATTTGTAATATGTATAAGCTCTTCAGCATCTCACCATGTCATGTAGGTCCTTTAGACTTTTTTTGAGCAAATACGTCAGGGGAGCATTACCATGGCTAAAACCTTTCAGCTTCTGATGGGGGGGGGGTCTTGGGGCAGAGCTCTCTTTTAAGCATTTTGTTTTCCTTTCCTTTCCTTTCAGCTTCTGGGGGGCTCCACCCTCCCAGACCCCACTGATTACATCCCTCTTAACCCCCTTCTACTTTAAGCATTTTTTTTTAATGTAGATGTAAATTAATATTCAAAGTTTTCAGCTAGCTGACAGTCAGGCTGTACAATATGGCCAAATGATCATATCTCAATATTGTCATATCAGTATGATATATGATATGACTATGATTTGACACAAAGTGCAGCAACAGTGGAAAAACAGTAATAATTCCACACTCATTTTACACTCATCATAAGGTTAGGATACTGTGCCCTCCAAAAGTATTGGAACACTTGGAATTTCACACATTTTAATTTGTTTATGCCATTTTAAATACAAGAAATACAAAAAAAAAAAAAGAATAAAAATATCTAAAATTATCTTCCTCAAACTCAAAGCAAATCTCTAAATCTTGATAAAACCTGTAAATAATAATCAGTTTTATTGCCAGTTTTCTTCAGACAAGTCAGGGGATGGAAACATGAACATTATGTCTTGGACTTTATTTACATCAATTATGAAGAAATACAAAAGTTTCTTTCACCAAAACATCAAATCTAGTCTTTCATCTCAAATGTACTTTCTGTCAAATTGTAGCTGAACTTTCAGGTCTTCTTTTGAAGAAAATCCTCCTCTACACCACTTCATCAGGAAGCTGGATTTTAGATTTTTAATTCATTTATATCAAGTTGGTGAGATTTGCTTTCAGTTTGAGTTTGAGGATGATAACTTTAGATTTATTTATCTAAAGGTGTGTCACTCAGACAGCAAATTAAGAGGTTATTTAAAAGAAGTCCTTCAGAGAGCAAAATTAAGAGGTTACACAGGTTTTATACAGAACAGAGGAGGAGTAAACTCGCTCTATTTCTTTCAGCCTGAGTGTCTTCATGTTATACCTCATGAGTCAACAGCTGCCTGCTCATTTGAAATCACTGGAGAAACATGTATATATAAGGCAACCCAAATTAAAGGAGAAATGCTGCTTTTAACAACCTCATTTCTGGCATAAAATATGGTTGTTTACTCACCAATATAACGTTGGTGTCATTTGAAGTTCAGTTCAAACCTGAGTCAAACATTTTTCTTCTTCTACTAAGGTGGATTAGAACTTTTGTGGTACACAGCACCAACTACTGGACAGGAAAGACCTAGCAGTCAGTACATGTCACTGATTTCAAAATGCAGCTCTTTTCAACCAGACGTGTGATGCCGTGATATGCCAATCATCTCTGTCCAATCAGATTTCAGGGGAATCCAACACAACCTTGGCCTATGCTCTAACTCCGCCCATGCAAGGAAATGTTTGACATTTGACATTTCCTGTTTCACTGTGGACTCAAAATTTGGCACTTCCTGTTTGGGACTCCTTGTACCATGAGCGAGCTTCGCACAGCTGTGCGTAGCTTCGCTCATATTATATTTTAGTTTATGAAAAGCCACATCTAACAGGACTTTGACCTTGAAAATTTTTCCAAGGTAAAAATTTATGGAATTGGAAACTAGTGTTGGCAGAGGTTTGCACTAGTTCTAGGTTGTTTTTGTTTTGTTTTTTTTGTTGTTTGTTTGTTTTGCTGAATTTGATCACCTCCATTTCAGACTTTAATGACCTTTGACCTGACTTTAGTTTGAGGATTTACTTAAAATAGAAAAACATCCAAATTTGTTCATAAAATGTGGCAAACAGGAAAATAAACCGATTGTTTCACTCACTGGAGAATTTTACACTGAACTCTGTTTTTGAGCCCTGTGTAGGGTTCGCCATGATCCTGGATCCAGACTAAGATCCAAGCTTTCACATCCTGGACTCATCCATCAGAAGTGTCTCTGTATGTGTTGAAGTTATAGAGATGTTCACTGATCACAGCAGGGACATTCATGTCTCTGGTTCCTCAGCCTTTGAGATCCAGAGACAGGCATCGCTGGATCTCATGGAGTCATGAGGTCAAAGGTCTGAGGTGTTTGGTGATGCTGATGTCCTTGCAGGAGGTAGGGTTAGGGTTGCAGCTGTCACAGCATGCAATCTCATCCACATATGATCTTTACTTCCTCAAATTAATTACAGTAATTATTAGTAATTATGTGGAATTAGAAACTGACGTGTGACCTCATCGGTGTCAAAACAAACAAAAGGCGTCTTTCGCATGAAGGAGTAACAGATGGACTGCATTTTGTCCGTACGGCAGCAGTTAGAAACGTTTGTGTGCACAGTTTGGTAAACGAGGTCCCACGTCTCTGTGGAGGATCTTTGGGTCCTAGTGGAATGACTTTGTGCCCAATGAACACTTCCTTAGTGAGACTCAGATGAGGAGGATCACTTACACTGTGAGGGAACATCAGACACCACTTTTAGTCCATTTGGGGAGTTTCTCTGGACATGATCCAGGACACAGGTGTCCCAGTGTTCAGGACTAGAGAAGGTCAAGGACACACCCACGTTTCACCTTGCTGCAGCAGATGAAACAACCTGAGTGGTTGCCGCCCAGGACGTGGGGAGGTCAGTCACATGATGTGGTGGATGTGGTGAGACTTAGTATCCACTCGTGCTTCCAGTTTATGGGCCTCATGTACAAAGACTTGTGTGGATTTCCTCCTGAAACATGGCGTATGCCAAAACCCAGAAACTGGCATAAGCATAAAAATATCCAGATGCATCAAAGTGTGCGTACGCATGGATCCAAACACGTTCCGTTTGTACATCATATCAGATAATTGAGTGCACATGCAGACACACCAAGCTCCTCCCTTTTCATGCCTTTTTTTACATATGGAAATTTATTTAAATAGTTTGGCTGTGTTGTGCTGACAGCACCATAAGTGTGGAGTGTTGTGTGTTTGATGACGTACTCCACTGTCTCTGTGTTGTGTGTAAAAATGAAAGCACTTACAGCGGCAGTGTGCAAAAACAACAAAAGCTGTGTCTCGGTTGTCATTCTCTCATGCAGTTCGCCGCAATGTCAAACAAAAATAAAACTAGGGCGTCCGTGTGTGTAAATGCTGAGATCAGAGCAGTGCACACACACTGAAGTAAAAACATTAGGTGAGTAGCGGCTTTTAGTGACAAATACTGAACACAGGGAAACAATCGGGGGACTGTTAAGAATTCACCATCAAGAAAAAGAAAACACATTAATAATATTAACAAATAACATATTTCAATGTGCACATGTTTAATGTTCCTGCGCTGGTTTTCATTTGGAACAATTACACAAATAAACTATTTACACAACAGTCAGCCACGCATCACACATCGTGCCAGCCTCTAGTCTGTTCCCAACCCAACCCAATGCATTTGTGCATCACATATGATTTTGACACATATGACATTGATGGAATGAAAATGTTTCCTATTAACAAAAACAAGTTCATCATGTGATGGCACCTTGATAGCAACATGTGTGTACTCAATAGCTCCAATTACATTTGGGAAACTGGCCTGAGCTTGGCTTAAGGTTGACTGGAACACTCCTGACCAATTGGCCAGCTCCTGCTGGAATGACCCTGTTGCCAGGAAGCCCAGTGTGGTCAGCCCCTGTGTGGGCACAGACGACCCCTGGCTCCTTGCCGTATTGCTCTCTGGGTCGGCTGCAGTTCTGCGCACAACTCCAGTAACACTGAACGTTCCAGCTACACAACACCTACTGTGTTTGGACAGTCATGGACTAACAACTGTCCGCTGTGAGGCGCGTGTGTCTGATTGCTGTATTTACGTGGACATAAATAAAAACATATATCGCCATGGTGGTGACAAGCTGCAGCAAGCGAGCGCATCCATGGAGAGGACACTGACAGCCCCCAGGTTGAAACAAACCATCACATCAGAACATGCAGCGGGCGATCTGCCCGTCATGTCACCCACATGAGCTTTGTTCCACATGAGGCGGTGTCTGTGCTGTGGCGCACCGTCCACAAGACAAGCATGTCGGGCAGAACGTTTCGGGCAAACGTTTCGTCTGAGGAAGGGCAGTTTGCCTGAAACGTCACGTATCTTTGAATAAAGCTTTTTCTATGGGATCACTGTGGTGGTGCGAATCATTCCATTTTCATTTTTGGTACAGTTTTTTTGTGACTAAACACTGCTAACTGAGCTAGCTTGCTGCTTAAATGTAGAACAAACTAAAACCAGTGACGTTAAACGGAGCGTCTCTTGGTGAAGGTCATTCTGGAATTGGGTGATGATGTCGTGCTGCATTGACGTTCTGGATCCGCACCGTGATTTGCGTCATCAAAGTTTAATTTTGTAATATCTCAGCTGCAAAGCAGATGCTAATTATCACTAAAGAATTCTGTCACAAAATGTCAATTAAAAAAATCAACACTCAGAGCTTCCTGTTTGAATGGAATTCTGTACAAAATGCTAAAATACTGTTTTTTAAGTAGAATTATTGTCCATCAAATTCAAACGATGTAGTTTGTGTTTCCATATTAAGCATTTCTGAGTCCGTGTTACAGCTGGAGTGCGAACGCACCATTACGGTCTCATTTTCTTTTCCTTTTGTAAGATTTTAAACTTTGTCGAGCCAAAGAGTTTTACTGAATGTGGAGCTAAAAGGTCAATAAAAGTGTTTAACCACCGCGTCTCAACCACAACATCTTTCACCAAACCAGTCAATCAGTTCAGCCATTCATCACTTTGAATCTACTAGACACAATCCAACCACTAGGGGCAGTGTGCAGCCACAGTCCGGCACCTGGGGCCAACTCTAGATATAGAGATGCTGCCTTGCTCAGGGGCAGAGAAAGGGGCATGTTTTTGATATCCTTGTGGCTGTCGGGGGAGTGAGGCCTATTGACTACCATACGCACAGCGCCTCCTGCTGGCCTCTGTCACACTAAAACTAATACCAGATGTCATGCCAGTATGTACATTAGAAAATGTAGCAATCTAGGATACGTAAGAACATGCTAATGCTAGTGCTTTACACCAGGGGTTTTCAATGTGTGGAAAGTGAGCCCCCAGAGAACAAATGAACAGCTGCCCCCCACTGACACTATACACAAATTCAACATTGTGTGTTTCTTTTTATTCTTTTACACGTTAAACACATTTTCAATATACGAGGTCTGTCAATAAAGTATAGGTTTTTATTTTTTTCAAAAACTATATGGATTTCATTCATATGTTTTTATGTCAGACATGCTTGAACCCTCGTGCGCATGCGTGAGTTTTTCCACCTGTCGGTGACGTCATTCGCCTGTGAGCACTCCTTGTGGGAGGAGTCGTCCAGCCCCTCGTCGGAATTCCTTTGTCTGAGAAGTTGCTGAGAGACTGGCGCTTTGTTTGATCAAAATTTTTTCTAAACCTGTGAGACACATCAAAGTGGACACAGTTTGAAAAATTAAACTGGTTTTCGGTGAAAATTTTAACGGCTGATGAGAGATTTTGAGGTGATACTGTCGCTTTAAGGACTTCCCACGGTGCGAGACGTCGCGCAGCGCTCCCAGGCGCCGTCGTCAGCCTGTTTCAAGCTGAAAACCTCCACATTTCAGGCTCATTGATCCAGGACGTCGTGAGAGAACAGAGAAGTTTCAGAAGAAGTCGGTTTCAGCATTTTATCGGGATATTCCACTGTTAAAGGAGATTTTTTAATGAAAGACGTCCGGACAGGTCCGCGCGTCGGGACGCAGCCGACGCGGTGCGGCGGCACAGGAAAAACACCTCCGTGTTGATAACCATTTGTAAAATCCAGGCGGCTTTTGATGGCTTTCAGTGGAGTGAGTATATGAGAAATTGTTTAACAGGCAGGACATGTTCCAACTTGTCCTTAAGGCTTTCAACAGAGGTGTTTTCCTGTGGCGGAGCATCGCGGCGGCTGCGTCCCGACGCGCGGACCCGTCCGCACGTCTTTCATTAAAAAAATCTCCTTTAACAGTGGAATATCCGGATAAAATGCTGAAACCGACTTCTTCTGAAACTTCTCTGTTCTCTCACGACGTCCTGGATCAATAGAGCCTGAAATGTGGAGGTTTTCAGCTTGAAACAGGCTGATGACGGCGCCTGAGAGCGCTGAGCGACGTCTCGCACCGTGGGAAGTCCTTAAAGCGACAGAATCACCTCAAAATCTCTCATCAGCCGTTAAAATTTTCACCGAAAACCAGCTTAATTTTTCGAACCGTGTCCACTTCGATGTGTCTCACAGGTTTAGAAAAAATTTTGATCAAACAACGCGCCAGTCTCTCAGCAACTTCTCAGACAAAGGAATTCCGACGAGGGGCTGGACAACTCCTCCCACAAGGAGTGCTCACAGGCGAATGACGTCACCGACAGGCGTGGAAAAACTCACGCATGCGCACGAGGGTTCAAGCATGTCTGACATAAAAACATATGAATGAAATCCATATAGTTTTTGAAAAAATAAAAAGGACCGTTACTTTATTGACAGCCCACGTATTTGTGTTTTTAAGAAACTGTCTATGCATTTACATGTTTTACGACCTTTGTAAACATTTTAAATGTATTTTTAAAACACTTTTATTCTTCTATTTTTTACCTTTTTCATATTTTAAACATCACTTTTTTAACCTTTAATCATCTCTGTGTGCTTTTAAATGTCTTTGACATAACTGACACATTTTAACATAATATTAATTCAACTTTGATACATGTCAGAGTCGTTCAGAGTTGGACCTGGAAAGAACAACTCAGTTTACACACACAGAAAATGATCACGCAAGAGACACTGAATTTCTTTTCCTGATCAGGAGAGGACAAACGAGCCGCTCCTTCAGAAAAAACTGTCGTCTGCTCTGAAGGCCCCGCCCATTTGCTTCTCCTTTTTATTGAATATAGTTACATACAAGCATATAGGAGTGACAATGTCACAAAACAGTGGAAAGACACAAAGTCTGGTCTCACGTTGATATGAAAACTGTTATGGCTTGAGCCCACAGTCTCCTAGGCTTCTATAATAATGTCCAGCCCTGAACCAGCGTTCCGGTTACAATGCTCTTCCCTCAGTGCTGAATGCTGATTAAAGATGCACATCTGTGCTTAGCAAAAACATAACTCTAGCAAAACAGTCTGCACATTCTAGCAAAACAGTCTGCACACTGACTAAGCCAAAGATCATCCGCTCACTTTCTCGTTTGACAGTTTTAATGATCACTTGAGCAGTTCAGTGTATATGACTGCTTTGACAATAAGTAATTATTTAAAGGAATAATGGTACATGAACTCTCACACATGCATATATGTATATATGAAAAATAGAGAACAGCATCAAAGACATGATCACAGAGAGTACATCAAAGTGAAGATATTAAGATTTGATAATATATATTGAACATCAATATTGATAATATATAGAAAACCCTGTCATTCTTCCCCCCTGTTTATCGAATTTCAGTGTCTATATGCTCAACATCACAAAGCCACCACCTCCAACTGTGGACTTTCAGTGGCCCGATAATTTTCGCGGAAACACAAAACCTTACACCCAGAGGAATTAACGAACACAACTGACAGGACGCCCAGTCTAGACGGGGCGACCTAGAGCATCATGTGTTTGCAACAGGAAAATATAGTCACGGTCCAGCAGCAAACCACCAGCTGTGGCGGAAATCATCCGTTGAGCCATTGATCAAGGAAGAGGAATACAACAAATCATAACATGTAGTAAGTCCAAAGAAAAAACAACAATGGGGTGAGCAGTTGTAGCAGGATGTGATACCACAATCCAAAGAAGAGCCATGAGGTCCAGCTACCGTTCGTAATAAAGTCTATAATCACAATACTCCTAACGTCAGAGTATGAATAGCTCCTATATCGTTCTAGTTACCCCAGTACATACAATAGTAAGAATTTAGATGAAGCACATTCAACATACAACACAATTCAACGGTTTCCATCAGATACATACCCGTTGAACACCATTCTTTGTATAAATATTTAAACTGATTGATATTTGGACATCGTTGGAGTTTCTCAGGTAGATTATTCCATTTTTTTTTTGCCACAAACACAGACATAGAAGCATTTCCTGGTCATCCTTGCGCCCCCAACTTTAAAACAATACAACCCCTTAAATTATATTCCTTCTCTTTGCATGAAATATCCTTGAATTCTGAGAGGTACATGCTTATTTTTGACTTTATACATCAACTGAACAGTCTTAAATGAAATCATGGTGCTTTAAAATCTTTGATTTAATAAACAGTGGATTGGTATGATCCCGATAACCTGCACTATGAATTATTCTTAACGCTCTTTTTTTCTTTTTTTTTTTAAAGGTTGAATAATGGTTGTACTGTAGTGTTGTAGTTATTGCCCTATACTTTAGCACCATAAGTCAAGTAAGGTGCAATCAATGTGCAACCAGAGTATGTAGTGCTTTCTCTTGACTATGTTGAATATGTGCTTTCCAGTTGGTGCTGTCATCGATGACCACACCTAACGACTTGTTCTCTCTGACAGGTTCGACATTTACTCCCTGTATGTTTAACTGTATTCGTCCATCTTTTTTATGGTGTCCAAATAACATTTTAGTTTTTAGACCAATTTAGTGACAGTTTGTTCATATCGAACCAACACCTCAACTTTACATCTCTGATCCCAGATCATCTAATAA